>NW_027262560.1:0-27470 GCF_902827115.2 Pseudochaenichthys georgianus
GTCCTGCAGGGAGGCACTAAACAGAATGCCTGTGGAGACAAATGCTAATAAACACACACTAATACAGCTTTATGCTTTCCTGCACACACACTTTGTTTTCACTTTCATGTCAAAAAGCAAGAAAAAAACTGAAAACACATTGTTTTGTTCCCTGATGGGAATGCATGTGTCCACCTCCATGACAGTTAAGCATACGGTTGTGAGCGCTGAAGGTGAACTGCCCCGCTGTAATGTGGGCATAGCCAGGCAGACTGGAGCTAATTGGCATGAATGGGCTTGGCAGCAGCTATTGTGTGGATGAAGGAGAGGTGGGCGAAGGCTCAGCGTGTGTCCTTGTCTGGGAATAATGTGTTCCATCTTTTCAAAGGCTTAAGGACAAAAATGTCAGACAGGCAGCGACAGTAGTGGAGCATGCAGACTTGAACAAATCATCAAAGGGCCTCTGCTGGAGAAAACACACATCCAGCACTCCAGAGACACAACAGGACACACATGCAGCAAACACTGAAGCCATACCACACTCAGTCATTACCAAGAAAAACAAATTCCACTGACAGGCACACACACAATCACATCGCACTCCACAGGTGTCTGCATGCCGCCCAGCAGTGTTCCTTCTCCTGAGGCACGGAGCTGAGCAGTGAACTCAACAATAGACTCTGATCAAATACACAGATCCATATTCACGTCCGTTCACTCTATACAATCTAACAGTATATAATCATGTTGAATATCCAGGCTGATTGCTGTCAGACTCCCAGAAGGGAAAATGGCGCCAGCTATTTTCTCCAGAGGGAGGCCTGTAATGTGTGCGCTGTTAGACTGCAAGGAATCTGGGTATGACCCTAGATAACAAACTGTCCTTCACCGCAAACATCGCTGCTACAACCCGCTGCTGCAGATACACTCTTTACAACATCAGGAGGATACGTCCCCAGCTGACCCAGAAAGCGACGCAGCTTCTGGTCCAGGCTCTCGTCACCTCACTCTTATGGCGCGTTTCCACTGCAGCGGGTAGCTCGCTTTAAGCGTGCCGAGCCGTGCGGGGCCCGTTTTTGGTTGCGTTTCCACTTGGCCTAGTTTTGGCCCGGGGCTACTTTTTCACCTTTTTTCTGGCCCGACTAAATCGTGGTTCTAGGGCCAGGAACAACCAGGCTGAGTCGGGCTGAGTATGCTAAACTAGAGAGAGGATCGCTGGCAAGGGGACTACAACAAGATGAACATATTTGACCGTGATTTAATTATAATACACGTTTCAAAATGATGCCGAAGTAACAACATACTGATACCGGTTAGTAAAAACCATGAATTAATGCTTTGACAAGTCTGCAGACAGACGGCAGGCGAAAAACCCTTTTAAAATGCGTGTTTTCTAAATGTAGCTTGGCTAAGCTAACGTTGTATATGCTCCGACCGTCCACACTCACAGCAACGGCCTATACAGACATAAATAAAGCAGCGACTGTATTCACCATGACACAGGCAGTCTGTGGTTTGTACTTGTTTAACTTTTGTCTAGTTTCTGAACAGATATGAAGAGCTGTGAGCTCTGAGTGCTAAGAGCTAACGGCTGTGTTGTTTTTTGGGGCGCTCATTGAAGATGACGTCACGGCTCCGCCTACACTGCGTTACTATAGTAACTACCCCAGTTCCTAAACTGTAATGGAAACGCAGCATTAAAGTGAGCCGGGCATAATAAGGCCTAACCAAACCGAGCGAGGGCTGCAGTGGAAACGCGCCATTAGACTACTGCAACTCCCTCCTGGCTGGTCTACCTGCATGTGCCATCTGACCTCTGCAGCTCATCCAGAATGCAGCAGCTCGTCTGGTCTTCAACCTTCCTACATTCTCCCACACCACTCCGCTCCTCCGCTGCCTTCATTGGCTTCCGGTAACTGCTAGAATCCACTTCAAGACAATGGTACTTGCATACCATGCTGCGAACGGCCCTTCCTACATCCAGGACATGGTTAAACCGTACACGTGCAATGTAATGTAATGTTAGCAAAGAGATGTTTCTTCACACAAAGACGTTCATAGGAAATAGAAATGTGCTTAAACTCAAATAAAAAGACTAGTTCAGTGTAGTTCAGTGTAGTTACACTGCATTGATTTGTATTCACTGGTTCATGGAAGCTATTCAAACATATTTTCAATAAAAAGCAGGTGAATTGTATTTACCTTAACCTGTATGAAAGAGAAGATGCCCTTGAATTCTATATACAAATATACATCTTATTTGTCCAGTGTAGTAATATTATCTAGTATGGATTTTGAGTTCCTGAGTCACATGACATATTGAATATGTGCAGACTGACTGTCTGCAAGCACTTATTGCTTGCCTTACATTTTCTTTTAGCATCATTATTTGTAGTTGTTTGTGCACACTGAAACTCAGGCTTTGGGCCTCAGGGCATAATGTAGTACTACTAGAAATCCCTCTTCTGAGGCTGCACTTAGTCTTTCTCCGTCCTTCCTGTGTGTGTGTGTGTGTGTGTGTGTGTGTGTGTGTGTGTGTGTGTGTGTGTGTGTGTGTGTGTGTGTGTGTGTGTGTGTGTGTGTGTGTGTGTGTGTGTGTGTGTGTGTGTGTGTGTGTGTGTGTGTGTGTGTGTGTGTGTGTGTGTGTGTGTGTGTTTCTACTACTCATGCTGTGGGGTAAAGTCTTTGTTGTTTTTTATGTAAGGGTTTGGTTTAGCATGTAGCATTTGTGATTAACTCTATTGAGGATAATTTAAGTAAAGCAATGTCCTCCTGAGTGACAAAAACAAGTTTGTGTATATGTCTCAGTGTGAGCGTTTCAAGAGGACAGCATTAAGGAATGCCTCGGTTTAAAACCTGCCAAGAGCACTTTTCCCATACGCCATGGAGCCAAGACTTCCACAACCAGCCAAGAATAGCACCAGCTCCCTCTCTCTCCCTCTCTCTCTCTGTCTCACCCACACACACACTCAAGCACTCACACTCTCTGCTCTTTGGATTCAACGAGAACGAGAGTGATAGTGTGAAGGAGGGGAGTATAACTTCACACACTTCAATCAGCACAGTGAAGGAGACAGAAAAAAAGGAATGTTATAGAAACATGATTTGGAAGCACTGTAGTTATGCCAATAAGGCACATTGAAAAGACAGAAAAACATAGAAATCCTACGTTCGGATCACATTTATAATAATCGGCGACACGCTTTTAGAAATCAAAATTCACGCTTAAAAGCTTTGATGAAATAAACTGAAATGACCCCAGATGCAAATTGGGGTAGCGAAACAGAGCAAGCAAGTGAGAGATGAAGACAGACAGGGGAACTGCAGCAATCTCCGAACACCCTGCTCCCTGTGGGGTAAATGAGAGCGCTCAGTCTGTGTGTGTTTGTGTTAGTGCATATGCATGTGTTTGTTTGAGTTCATGTAAACAAGCTTGTCTGTTTAAGACAAGGACCAGAGTGCACTCCCTTTTCTCATTCAGAGGCACCAAATGCTGAGGTAAGAGGACAACAGGCAGCAACATTTAGGTTTCCACTCTAAAAGCATTCACACTGTTTTATCTCAAAGAACAATGTCCTTTTTCCAAAATGTTTATCTTTAAAGCTGGTTAATAGCAGTGTGTAAGTACGACTGACAAGTGTTGGGCAGATCTGATCAAACCAACCAATCAAATAATCCTACATTTCACCCTGATACTCATCATAATGCAAACAATTAATTAAGCGATTACATGGAGGTCAGTGACTTTAGATTTGTATACAGTTGAGTTTGTTGCTCATAACATTCAGCACATATAACTCTTTAATGTCTGCACTGTTGATGCCTGGACTGAGGAATAATTAAATGTTTTTAATTAGTTTGCGATGCACATTACGAGCCTATAGCTGGACAGATCAGTGCTGCCTTGAGACTCAACCTGCCAATTAGTATCCTGACACTCAAGTGAAGTCCAACATTAATCTCCCACTCTGCGTGCAGACTCTGCTGGAGGTTGCTTAGTGTTTGTTATTAAAGTCACCCATGTCCATTGTTTATTGCTCACGACAGCAGTAAACAGACACGCAGAGTATCCCTCAGGGAACGAGGAGTGGAAAATAACACTCATCTCCAAACAGGCGAGGCAATCTGAGGCTGCGGCCATACGAGGACGAAAACGGTCGTTTGTGTTACTGTTCTGTGTCATATAGACCGTTCGGCCACACGAGGACGACCGAATACGGCACTAAACGACTGAGGAAACGATAACGGGTCCCAAGGTGGATAGAACGGCATACGCAACGCTCTGGGGGGTCCAACGGCTCTGTGTGTACTCCCTATAAGATCATTTTCTGATAATGATGAGGCAATAGCCCCGCCTCTCCCCACCTCTGCTGCTCACCCCCGCGTCAAAGTAAACTGCATCCTGAATTCAGATTATTTATCTTTCTCTCGATATGGACCTAAACGCGAGTGAAGTCTAATCAGACAGGACGGAGACACGCAGCTCTGCTCACCTGCAGCTCCTCCCGCTGCAGCAAAACACACACTTCAAGTCAGATCATCACCCTTAGCTATTTTAATTACCTCTCAAACTCCCTAAACTAGTTATAAATATGTTTATTTTTACTGTCAGCCGGGTCACTCATTACTGGATCAGCTGCTGCATGAGACAGACACTGACGCTGTCCGAAGAGAGGGAGGAAAAAGAGAGGCTCCGTGTATTTTATCATTATATTATATAGTCGTTATTCATTTGTTTTAAAGCTCAATAAATAACAAAGAAGACCTTTGACCGGCACTTTTATAATTTTGTCCGGAAGATTTAAACTTTAATACACGTTGACTGGCGAAAAACTCTGCCCGGTTCCCTAGGCCCCCACCGCGGGGAATAAACAGAAGGGCAACCATGACAACCATGCTTCTTCGCTGCTTTTGTGGAGGAAGTTACAGCGCCACGTACAGGCTCCTGCATATGTACTGCAGCTTCTCCAGCGGTTGGAGCTAAACCGAGCTGTCTCGTGTGGACAGACACTATCCGGATAACTATTGCGTGTGGACGGAAGCTTTTTTGCGATTGCGTTTAGCCGTTTTCGTCCTCGTGTGGCCGCAGCCTAAGAGGAAAGAACTTGGACAAAACAACTTTGCTTGAATGTTTGTTCCTATTGATTTTCGCTGGAAGAATGCCTTATAGCGAGTAGAGCGACTATCCATCAACGAAATAACCCGAGTTAAAATCCTTGAACTCGACGATTTGCTCTGCAGAAATGTTTGCAGGCAAGATAATCGCCGGCAGCTCTAAAGGTGCTTTTCTGCAGCTGACCCTACGATCTTAATTCCCTCTGGAGAGGTGAAAAGAAAATGTCTCCTCTGGGACTCAATATTACCACAAAGAAAGAGAGAATGCTATTTTGCTGTAAGTACTTTTGAGAATAGTTGTGTGCTTCTCAGAATGGTGTATATAGAAATAAATCAATGAACATTCAAAGACATCACATATAACATATACATAAGATACTGAATATAAACAAAGCAATAAACTATAAACCCCCCCCCACTTCCTCGGGCCTTACGGAGACATTATTAATAGGGTGTTTTTCGCACTCTAAGCGCTGCCAGTAAGGCTTCTCTTCGCGCTGGAAGATCCCTCACTGACTGATACCTGAAGGTGTTATGTATGAAAATATATTTCTGCTCCAACAGAGAGCTCACATGGACAAACACGTAGTCACTAGGCAGCAAAGCGTTCCCTTTCCTAAAGTTGCCTCTCCTGCAATCACAGCACAGCAGGAGCACCCTTATCTAGCTGAGGCCCTCTAGCGTCATTTCAGAAAGTGTAAGATAAGAGTAGAGATAGTTGCAGCACACTGATGTTAACTCGCAATGAGATGTAATAGAAACACAATGTCTCGGTGCTTTAGACCTTTATGATGTGTAGCACAGTGCTTCAGTGCCAAATCTGTATTGTTATGAGTACAATAATGCAAATAAACGAAAGTGTGTGTGAACTCTCTCTTCTGTTTCCTTTGGCCTTTCCCTGCTACGCACATGTGTACAAGAAATTTAAGGTGTTTATCAGCCTTCACAGTCCAGCAACTGAAAGGTGCCTTCTTATCTTTCTGACTGTTTGATGCTGTGAGAAAGTGAATCAAACATACTATTTGGTAAACACATTATATTTCTTGACAGAGAAGGAGGATTAGGAGAGTCATTTATTTGAACAGAGCTCTGGATTAAAGCAATAGAGAGGAAACTGTGAGCTGTCCATGTGATGAGCTGCCACGTCCCTCACATTAAAATAAAATGCGCTTTACTTAACACGCATTTGGAATGTGACCAGGGCGGTACGTTTTTTAAGCAAAGCTCTTGGCTAAGAGGAAAACACGGGGTTATAAAGCCCTTGACGTCAGCTTTTATAACATCAAATTAAACATGGCCGTCCGACAAGCAGCTTTTAGGTTGTAATAGCAACATGGTGGCAGTTTGTCAGCAATGATTCAACAGTCAGCAGTCAACCTCTGTCCTCAAGCTTGAAAATCAAAACATCAACATAAGCTCAACTAAGAGTAAGATATACGTCTCCATCTATTCATAAAACCATCTCAAATCAGAATTTACCTTTTTACTGGAAAGTAGGGATATGTGTGACAATCTCACCTCATTCAACTCCTCCAGACCCCCCTGGTTTGTCAGCAGGTGGTACAGCCCATGGAGAGGGTTCCAGACTTTCCCAAAATGGAGTGCGTTGACTCAGGGACTCAGCACTCCCTGGTGGATGACAACAACAGCAAGAGTTAACACTAAAGTAGGAAAAGGACAGAATATAACATGATAGAGAAAAAATAATACAGCTTACACCTAGAAAGCAGGAAAAGGATCACTGTGCATCCTATAGCGATAGTAAAAGATATATAAATAAAGGCTTTCCATGAAATTCATATTTTACTTTTATTATTCAGCATTTTGTCCATTTTTGAGCAAATTAAATAACTAATGTGTGTGTGGGACAGTGAGGAAGGGAGATTAAGCGAAGAGAAAGAAACCGATGATTTAAGATTTGGGGGTGTTATTGATTATTTATGATTGAATTCTATATTATATCTCCAGACCTCAGATTCAAGGCAAGTTTATTTATATAGCACTTTTCAACACAAGGCAATTCAAAGTGCTTTCAAAAAATGAAAGACATTAAACATTAAAAAAGAAAAGCTAATAAAATAAACATTAAAAGAAAAAATACATGGATACAAGTTACAGTGTAGTTTAAGATATGCATAGTTCAATTAAAAGCAGCGACAAAAAGAAAAGTCCTCAGCCTGGATTTAAAAGTAGTCAGAGTTGCAGCGGACCTGCAGGTTTCTGGGAGTTTGTTCCAGATATTTGGAGCATAATAACTGAATGCTGCTTTACCATGTTTAGTTCAAATAGTGCAGAAAAACACACACCACTTACATGTACATCGCTATTAATATTGCTCACGTCAAAACTTGCTTAAGTGTACAAGACAGTCTTTGAGACATTGATCGAAATACCAATGAAAACCCACATAGATATCAATTCTTCACAGGCTTTTAATATTTCTGCCAATCCTCTCCTTTCAATACCTTTGCTTAAGCCCTTTAAACCCTCCTCTTGTTTGACATTTTCACTGTGCCTTTTATTCATTCTGTATCTGTAATTACACGGCGTAATGTTTTACCGTTTTAAAAACGGCAATGCAAATACAGGTCATCATTATAAACAGGACCCATCATTTTCATGGGGAAAAAAAAAACTCAAGTGCATCTCTAAAGACATCAAATGTGCAACAAGCTACTTAAGCAGACACCCACACACCGGCATAAGAGACAGACTGGCTGATCGTCGACACTCTGTGGGACTAATTAGGCAGGTTGTGGTGGAATGATGGGGATGTTACGGAGAAACGAGAGACATGTTGCCTGCTGTTAATCAGCCGCAGTGTGTATGTGTGTGTGGGACGTCACACATCCTACTGACCCACTTCTTACATGTTTCATGACAAGGAAAGTGGTGGGTGGGAGTATGTTTGTGTCGCTGTCCAGCTGTGGACAGGTGTTTTGCAGTTATACCGAGGGAGGAATTACAACATGTGTTTGTGGTACATAAGTAATGGCAAGATATCTCATGGTATGCATGATGACTCTATTCTACAGGGGATTGAGAGATACGGGGGAAATGTGATATTATAATGGCACAGAGATGCATAATGAGAGAGAGAAAGAAACAGAAGTGTGGTGCGGCAGACATTGTAAAATCAATATCCACAGTGGGCTATAGTACAGTTTCAGGTTTAAATTAAGCATGTAAGCACACAAACCATAAGCTGCAGGCTCACAGGGTTTGTTGCGCCCTAAAGTTGTTTGTGATGTGTGTTTGTAAAGCAGACAAATGATATGTACTGAGGCCATGGATTAGCAGACACCAACTGACAAAGGAGGCTATCATGTGGTGTTAAAAAGACAAGGCAGAACGAGGGATGGAGATCAGAGAGAGGAAAAGAAGAGAGAGAGAAACAACAAAGGTTAAAGGAAAGAAGAACAATTTCAGCTTAAAAGAGAGAAGGACGAAAGTGAGAGGGAGGGCAGAGGAGAACTCTTTAGGAAAAATACTACGATAGTTGAGTCTTTAAATATGTCAAGTTTAAATATATTGTATCACCTAGTATGGCCTAAGCACAACCAAGGGATTACCTGGTAAGTAATTGTATTTAAAAGACACTAAATAACTAAAACTAAACTAAAATGCTGTTAAATAAACTATAAGGCAAATAAAAACTCCAACATTTTACAAGGCAGTGGCAGGGTCTTATACAACTATAAGAAGGCTTTAGGACTCCCAGGGGAAAATGGTTGCTGGAAAGAAGTTATGTCTGGCAGGCATTTTAAATCACAATGAAACCATAAAAGCTGTCACGATGAGAACGCTGTCAAGATAACCTGTTGCTGAATTTCAAAATGTACACCCAGTCTGTACATTTCAATTGACAGAAAACCAAACATACAATGCTGAAACATACAATGCTCACACACACACACACACACACACACAATCATGTCCAATACAGGAATGAAGCAGGCTAAATTAGTCAGAAATAGCTCAGTCTAAACCACATTAAATGAACAACAGATTGAATTGCAGAGCACCTGCAGGGAACTGTGTGTGTGTGTGTGTGTGTGTGTGTGTGTGTGTGTGTGTGTGTGTGTGTGTGTGTGTGTGTGTGTGTGTGTGTGTGTGTGTGTGTGTGTGTGTGTGTGTGTGTGTGTGTGTGTGTGTGTGTGTGTGTGTGTGTGTGTGTGTGTGTGTGTGTGTGTGTGTGTGTGTGTGTGTGTGTGTGTGTGTGTGTGTGTGTGTGTGTGTGTGTGTGTGTGTGTGTGTGTGTGTGTGTGTGTGTGTGTGTGTGTGTGTGTGTGTGTGTGTGTGTGTGTGTGTGGCAGACGTGTGCTTTCAGGTTTTTCTCTGAGAATACCTACTACTAGTGCTGCGTACCTGGACTCACATTCAGGTTCAGGTCCGGACTCAAGTCCAGAGGTTCAGGTCCGGACTTATAAGTCCGGACCTGAACCCATGGCTTGTGTCAAGTTGTGTGAGTAACTAAAGTGAACTTATTGTGAGCTAATTATCAATTGAAAATTAACTCAAATTCAAACTCATCAGGTTTATTGTGCTCCCTTCCAACTTGTGTCTACATTTCTCTACAAAGTACAAATGTGCCACTTAGTCTACAAATGACTTATGACAGCAACTACAGTGAACTACTACAAAGTTCAAACATTTATTTCATTTACCAAACTAAAGTAACCAAACAGTCCCTGAGCTGACTGAGCCTAAATCCCTAAAACGTTGCTGAAAGGTAGAGTGTAGAGTAGACTATACGCATCACACTGTTACACGCCTAATATACAGTATAGGCTACACTCTAGTGACTGTACAGTCAGAGTGTACTGTACTGTCTGTGCACCATGTATTTTCTACAACTCTACAATACATACTGTTAGAAATTAAAATCAATGTTGATATGGCGTAATTTTGAATTAAAAACACTAATTTAAATCACTTTTATTCTGAAAAAACCGAAAGTTCACACTATTAACTTAAAACTTTTATTCTGAAAATTCTTCACTTCCGGTTAGCATTAGCATGTGGCGAAATTCTACGTTTTCAAACCGTAAATCGAAGGTGAAATGACATGTGATGTTGTACACTGAGCACACTGGGATTAGCACTCATTTATTGACGCTGAATAACGTTTATCAGGGAATGTTTAAATAACCACAGACACCAGTATATACGTAAGTGCTAGTTTTTTTGCGAGTCCAAGTACCGGTTCCTGACGTTCCGGTTTTAACCGGACTTGAACCGAAACTTTTTACAAGTCCAGTACCGGTTCGGCGTACCGGTACGCAGCACTACCTACTACACATCATTGCATTAGATTCGATTAGCCTTCCAACTAACAGCTAAGAGCAGGTTCAGTGCTACAGTACAAGTACACAATTGCCTAAAGCACATCTACAGCGTTCACTCATTGAAACACACGGATTCAAAGACATGTTTAATGCATGTCTAGACATCTACCTGACCCTGTCATAAAGAGAAACTCAAAAATGAGCTAATGGGGAAGGTTGGCCAGTACAGCTGATTGTTAGAAGGCCACAGTGTTCAAGTGGCGGAATGGGTGCTTTAAACTCTTTAAAAAAGATAAAAGTGCAATCTTTTATGTGCATCTACAGCCGTTTTATCACACAGCGGGTGAGAGAGTTCACCATTTTCTGTCATTTATATGTCTAGATCTAGATCAAAAGGCGATAATTTCAACATGCCTAACAAGTGTTCTCTGTGTGAGTGTTTGTGTACTTGACTTTATGCTGGCGTGATTACACCATGAATGCTTTTGTCCACTCAACCATCAATTCATCTGTGTAAGTGCTCACATTCTTCCCATTCTCTCTTCACCAAATGTAGTCAAAAAAATTGCCATGGCGGCGGTGGCCAAACTCTTTGCCTACTGTACAAGTTTTGCCTAACAGTGCAGTTTTTTTTTTAAATCTTTGCAACCACAAGTACTGGGTTCAAATGCAAACATCAGCAACATATTTACTGCCTCTGAAGGGCGCAGAAAATAAAAGATAAATATGAGGTTACAGTAAAAGTGAGTACTAATTATGAATACGTTTGCTTTCTTGAAATTATTATCAAATGTTCAATTTATTTGTCTACTTGCTTAGACAATGTACAAGTCCTGGAGTACACAGTTCATCATTCATTACAAATATGACAGACAATCACACACACAGGAACACACACACACACACACACACACACAGGAACACACACACACACAGGAACACACACACACACACACACACACACACACACACACACACACACACACACGGAATACTTTGGGAGCTGACGTAGTGTCTGACAGCTGTTTGGTTGAAGAATGCTGAGAGTCTTTCTGTTCGTGTAGACTGAGCGACTGACCATCAGTGTAGTGTAAAGGAAATGCCTTCCTCAACCACAACCTCATTTTCCTGGACTGCAACATATCTGCCATACAACAAGAGAGGAATCAGCCCTCTGAAGGTTCAAGGTGCTCAAAGCAGGGAGGAATTCTATCTTGGGTGCACACATGTCTGGAAAGACCAGTGTCCTTTTCTTACCGCCATACTTTATCTACCGTCCCAGACTCCTTTGCTAGTGCTGGTGGAAGTGTGTACGTGGCAGCTGTGTGAGTTTCAGTTCCAAAGCACAAGTTCCTGTTGCTGACCTGAACTATTTTTAATATTCAAGTTGATGATACGCTGCTGGAAGGAAGGAAAGAAGATCACAAGCCACATACAAATCATTCAGCAGAGACAAACATAAAAGAAAGGTCAGCATTTCCAGGTTTATAATACTGTCTCTCTTTATCCCTCCACTTTGCTCTTCCAAATCACCATTTATAGCCATCTTCAAATCTGAAGCTCATGTCAGTGACAATCTGGGATATGTGCACATCAAACCAGACTGTAAGAAGTAAAGGTTGCTACTACAAACTGAGAGGGATCTACAGCCCACTGCTACACTTCATAATATCGTACTGATGGAGGTCAGACTTCTCTCCCACTCTCTTAAATGAGAACTGACCTAATTTACTACGTTTTCTCTGTGGCTTAAGTGACTGAGAAGATTCAAGCCACAGTCATGAACTGTTTTAAAGGGTACAACGACCTTGTCTACATCTGTTTTAACTAACAGCTTGTCTGCCTTCTAAACTGTCATTTCTTGTGTCTTGTGAGCCAAAAAGAAGACATTCTTCAATGTTTTGATAACACAAATCATTGACCTTCAGAGGGGAAAAGAGCATAGCTGTGAAGTGATGTGTACACCTTAAATTGAGCAACTGATTTAATTAGCTTAATAAACTTAAAAAAAAACATAGAATTGGCAATAATGAAAACAGCTATTTTCTAAATTAAGAAAACAATGTATTCTTGCAAGTTAGCTTTCATTGTATTTCTCTCCCTCAAATTAAACCTACACCTATGTGACTCGTCATTAGTATACTGAAAGCTCATTGGACAGCTACTCTCTGAGGAAGGGAAGGGAAGGGAGAATCCTGCATGGACGAAACCTAACAACTTCTGTTTCCTTGTAGCTTTCCTTGGAGGCAGCGGTTGCCTTTTACATTTGTTTTTATGCTTTCCGTTTTCACTTGTTCCACACATTCACAGACTCAAAGTCACAACACCATCCCATCTTTTAATAAAGTACAGGGTAGAACGTCCTGTCTGAGATTCACTTTTTGTGGCTATACAACCTCACTTGTGGGTGAAGCACACATACATGAATGCAGGCACACACACAAACATAGAGAGGACATGTGTTCATTTGTCCCAAATAAAGACAATGGTGTGAGACTAATCCAAGGCTCTCTCTGTGTGTGTGTGTGTGTGTGTGTGTGTGTGTGTGTGTGTGTGTGTGTGTGTGTGTGTGTGTGTGTGTGTGTGTGTGTGTGTGTGTGTGTGTGTGTGTGTGTGTGTGTGTGTGTGTGTGTGTGTGTGTAAGCTAAGAGGGCATGGTGAGAGAATAGGAAGTGTGCTTTCCGTGCCAACCCTCTCCTTGGCAGTCAAACAAGGACACACACACACACACACACACACACACACACACACACACACACACACACACACACACACACACACACACACACACACACACACACACACACACACACACACACACACACACACACACACACACACACACACACACACACACACACACAGCTGAGCATTTTTAATTGGCTACTGATTTGCCAGTTAGTGTTCTTGCCACTCTCCTCTCACAGCTGGACCCCGAGAATGTGTGTATGAGTATGTGATAGTGTGTGTGTCTCTCATCTTGAAGCAATTAGGTTAGCAAGTGAGTGTGCCTGTGCGCAGGTAAAGAAAAGTGTCATTTCGAAATGGATACCCTTCACACCCTGCTAGTGTTTGTGCAATTAAAGGATGTCCAGTTTAGTGGTTAAACTCCTCAAATTCTCTCTCTGTGCTGCCTTTTATTTTGAGCATAATTCAAATAATAAAAAATGATTTGTCTACTCAGATAGTTTGAGGTCTCAATGTTGTTCGCGGACACATGCAGAGTAATTTGCATGCTGCATAGTCTCTGAATTGTTCATGGAGAATCTGAGTGACAAACAAAGGTGAAGTAAATGTTTAGTTCTAAATGCCAGAATACTCAACGCTTTGAAAACTCACACACAAGTTTACTCCATAGTTGTGCTCCATGGCTTATACTATGTGACTGTGTGTAACCACATCAGTGTGCGGTGGAACCAACGAACAGAGAAACTTGAAACGGTCTGTACAACAAGGTGTGTGTACTTGTGAGATTTATGTAGCCCATATCATCAAGAGCAGATTGCATCCTCTTGTGCAATATTCTGCAAGGCAATGACAATCAGACACAGACACAGACACAGACACAGACACAGACACAGACACAGACACACACACACACACACACACACACACACACACACACACACACACACACACACACACACACACACACACACACACACACACACACACACACACACACACACACACACACACACAAGCCAAGGTCAAAACAAAGAGGATGAGATAAGTGTGCGGCGTGTGTGGTCTTTGTGTGTCTGCATGTGTGCGTGATGACATCATTACTAGAGCAGAGCACTCTATAGCTGATTGATGGAGGGGTGGTTACGGTCGACTGCTGTGAGCTCATTGCC
Organism: Pseudochaenichthys georgianus; assembly: GCF_902827115.2. Classification (NCBI taxonomy): domain Eukaryota; kingdom Metazoa; phylum Chordata; class Actinopteri; order Perciformes; family Channichthyidae; genus Pseudochaenichthys; species Pseudochaenichthys georgianus. The sequence goes on from NW_027262560.1 coordinate 14,240, forward strand.
CGGCAACCAGACAGTTGGACCTTGCCGATGTGTGTGTGTGTGTGTGTGTGTGTGTGTGTGTGTGTGTGTGTGTGTGTGTGTGTGTGTGTGTGTGTGTGTGTGTGTGTGTGTGTGTGTGTGTGTGTGTGTGTGTGTGTGTGTGTGTGTGTGTGTGTGTGTGTGTGTGTGTGTGTGTGTGTGTGTGTGTGTGTGTGTGTGTGGGATCCGAGTCCTGCAGCTCACAGAAGGGACGGGTCAGCTTGTTGCAGAGAAACTGGTGTCATGCACACGTGTGGTCATGTACATAGATCTCTCCATACTGTACCGATTTATAGTTGATAAAGCAGACACGCATATTTCTTTTAACACACACATACAAACACACACACATACATACAAACACACGCACACACACACACAAAAAGCTAGACAACATGGCACTCATCTTGACTACTAAGTAGCTATTTATACTGTATTGCTTCTGATGGTGCAACAACATTAACTAGTCTTAAAAAGTTGACAAGAGGACTGTGACATCTACACAGTTTGTGATTATCACACAATGTGTGGGCTTGGAGAAGTAATACATTTGAATTAAATTGTATTATTATATTTCTTTAGGCACTTTTGGCTGCAAATGTCACTATACTTTCTACTAGTTTCCTTACTTTTCCCTCTCTCCCCTTCAAACTTGCTTCATTTATACATACAGTTCTTAATGTTTGTGAAGAAGCATTATTAAACTCAAACATGATAAAGTTATTAGTCTAATGATTAATAGGGAAGCAATAACACATTGAAATAGAAAAATATCCAGAAATGGCATGTATTCTTTATTTTTAATCCAATTTAACATATATCGTTTACTGACAGACAATGAATGCATCCACCGGCAGATAGATTATGTATTTCAAACTGTGGATTAAATTACAGCGGTGTTAAATCCATTTTTTGTGTTTTTTGATAACACGAAGATGACACGAAGATGACACGATTTGACAAGATGCCCTCAAGAGTGCCTTACGAAGTTGCCGCTCACGAAGTTGCTGCCGGAGCCTGAGAAACTCCACCGGCGGTCATACGATGGACATTTCCTTTATCGTGTGTCCATCGGTTGTCAATTTCGGGACAGTATGACAGGGGCTTTATAAAGCGGCTGGTAGCCAAACTGGTTTTCTATCTGCACAGAAAGAGAGAATATCAAAAGTAATTAAACTCAGACGCTGCGCCAGCGCCACTGCAGAACGAAAACAGAGTACCTTTGAACCCAAGATCGATTTAAGAAAAAAGAAAGAGATAAAAAAAATTCCAGTGGCATATCAGGGTGGGGTGTTAACAGAGATAATGAATAAAAGAAAGAAGAACCACAGTAGAGGCAGAGTGTGATAAAAGAAACAGGAACTCGTCTCACTTTTTCTAAGATCTTCAAAGGCTAATGTTACACTCCTGAGACGCTGCTACCAACACAGGTGGGACGCACACAAATACACACTCGTACACCCTGCTGGGAGACAAGCTCTGTGCTACCCTCCTCTGAACAAAAGTAATGATACACTAGAAACTCTGACAGACAGATGAAGGCAGAGTAGGAGGCGGAGTAAGACGGAGAAAAAAAACACAAAAGGAAAAGAGGAAGAAATGAGATTAGAGACATGTGTCGGGAGAAAAGCTGAAGGCTACTAGTCAAATATGTTTGCAAAAACAGCATACATCCTGTCAGGGCCGGACTGGGACAATAAGTCAGGCCGGGAATTATACACCCAGCCAGGCCACTACCAGTTGCCATTCTGCTGGATTTATTTGTAAATATTTACAGCGTAGCTGCCCATAGTGATAGCTCTATAGTTTAAATCTACCCAATAATAAACACATGGACAGGGATTACTATTTAAAAAAATATGCAAATGTATTTGGGAACCTATCCATGTGAACATATTTTAAGTGGGGGTGGACCTCAAATCCTCTAGGGGGGTCTGGGGGCATGCCCCCCAGTAAGATTTATTTTAAAATGTTGGAGTTTAATGCATCAACCTGGTGAATTTTGAGGGGAAAATAAAGAGACTACACCTGGAACACCCATATGAAACAGAACTGTATACATTTCAATAATCATAAAATCATGGCCATAACCAATAACATATGAAAAACACTGAAAGTTGTTTATTTATTTATTTTTGGTTCATTTATAGTTGTGAGTGTGTCTGTACTCCTGAATCAGCCTCCCCTGTCTCCCTCCTCTCCTCCCTGCTCCTCTTTGAGGCAGCAGCAAAGACTAGTTTTAGCTCTCAACAAGTTTTACAAGTGTATCTTACCTTCTTTCTTTTTATTCATGCATATTTTACTAATCACTCCCCCCTCAAATGGAAATATGGGTTTACATAAATGGTGACCAAACAGTTTGAGCCTCGCAACCGTGCCGCGCCACCCTATGCGCCGCATAAGCGCATAGGTGCGCCGTATTTGCGGCTCCCTCCGCAAGATGAGGCTCCCTCCACAAGATGAGACTCCCTCCGCGAGATGAGACCCCCTCCGCGAGGTGAGGCCCCACGCAGTGTGTGTGATCAGCCTGTAGGGAGGGACAGCCCTGTCGGCAGGCCACATCATGTGTGGACAGACAGCACCCTGTGTGAGGCAGACCCACATTTGCGCAGCGTTGCGTTCACAATACATTAAAAAAAAGGAAAAACTTAACAGGCCAGGCCATCGTGAAACCTCCCGGTCCTCCCGATGGCCAGTCCGGGCCTGCATCCTGTGCAGTTAGCACAAATCAAAGCAGATAAAAGCCCTAAACTCAAACTATGATGTCATCAATCTAATGTTAATAGCATTCAGATTCAAATAACACTGCTCTTCTCAATGATAGCAACCATGAACTCGTGCCAATGACATCTTTACTTGCATTGCTATGATCAAAGTCATTTCTTTTATTCTTCAACGAAACATTACAGTAATAAAGGTAGTGTAAAAAAGAAACCCGCACTCCCCAGACAGCCCATAAAGGTTGATTTGTTTCTCCTCACCTTTGCCCCGGTAAGAAGTTCACAGCCTAACCTAACATCACTGTTTCTTCTCACTGCATGGAGGATGAGTCGGCAGCTAAAACGGTGTGCAGTACACGGCTTCATCGCCAATCTGCACGGCTGATAAAGTCGGACTCATTATTTGCCGTGTAGGGCTGCTTGGTCTGGGGAAACAATATCACTGCACGCCTTGTTAACTGTGTTTCTCTTTAGTCGTTTCACCCACCCTCATTTTCTCTGTGTCATCGTCTTTCTCTTTGTTGCTTTTCAAACTCACTTTGTCTCCTACATGGGTCTCACATATTTTGTCTACCTTATGTTCCTCTATCTTTTAACCCCACCTTCCCACATTTGCAGGTTTTACAATGCTATGCCCCCCCCCCCTCCAGTTTACTCATGTGCGCCTGTTTCACACTTGTCAAATGAGCACTCGAAGGATGTTTTACACACAGCTCAATTCTACGCTCAATTGGTTGACTGACAGAGCGCTAGCGTCTGTGCGCACTCTGATTGTCGATGGAAACAAGTATGTAGATGCAGCACGTCTTGGAAGTTACTGCACACATGTACAAAAAAACTAAAGATGCTAGAATGTTTTATGTTTCTGGCGGCAGCAGATTTCAAAAACCTGCGTGTGTATAAAAGAGTATGCTTACTAAAATAGTACAAACAGCGGGAACAGAAACCTGTCTACTATGTTTTTCTTACATCAATAAAGGGCGTCATATTCCTTTAAGAGTGTGGGTTTCTTACGGCAGTCACACACTGAGCCACGTCTATTAATAAACCAGCTGTTTTTGAGGAGTTGCTACATTTACATGAGAACTGTGCATAAACACACACATTGATGTCAGCACACACACACCCAAACACCCACCCACACACACACACACACACACACACACACACACACACACACACACACACACACACACACACACACACACACACACACACACACACACACACACACACACACACACACACACACACACACACACACACACACACACACACACACACACACACACACACACACACACACACACACACACACCACACACACACACACACACACACACACACACACACACACACACACACACACACACACACACACACACACACACACACACACACACACACACACACACACACACACACACACACACACACACACACACACACACACACACACCTAGAGTGAGCATGTGTTTCCTGCTGTATGCTGTTGAGTGGTTTGACATCACTGACAGTAAATTAGGGATCCCTGAAATGATATTATCAGATATTTTCTATTACTATTTCTGGCCATACTAATATACCCACATGTATTTTCCACCTAATTGCAGAGTATATAAACTCTCCCCTGTAGCAGAATTATCATATTAAAAATATATACTGCTTCTACTGTAGGAATACTACTGATGCTAGCAAACATTTTCTATCATCATTCCACATCAAAAGCTTAATAAGTCATGGTACCTTTCAGACATGTTCACAGAGATGCCAGCCAGCTTCTCTTAAATCTTTATGTGAAGCTACAAAAGGGCTTTTGACATGTCCCAGTAGGAAATCATAAAATCAATACTGGCTCAATTCCATTTAGCTGCTTCACTTTTATATTGTGAGTGTTGGCTCACCGTCACACTGGGACATTATTAATGTTATTAGTAAGACCTGTGCTTCTCCTACCGTGACTAATCAAACTGTCTGCTGCAAAAAGAAATGTGTTCTTGTGACATTTTATGCTTGCCTATACATCACAACTATTCGTTATTTGAAACCACATCCACCGTGCGTGACTTTAATACAAAATAAAGACTTTGTAAAACCTTTTAGAGAAGATGTTCCCACAATGTGTGTCCCCTGTTTATCAAATGAAACTGCATGGCTCTGCTGAAGCTCTGGTTAGTGTTGTAATAGACTGACAATGTGTAATGTATTGGAGTCTGAGTATGTGTGTGTGTGTGTGCGAGATGACATCATTACTATGACTGGGCACGGGCTGATGGAAGGTCATTATGGCTTGCTGCCATGAGCCTTTAGACATGTGTGTGTGAGAGAGTGTGTGAGTGTACATTATGTCCTCTTCTTTGGGTAAGTGTATTTTATTGACTTCATAAACATAATGCACGCCCAGGCAGTATCACTCATCCTCTGCATGAAAGTCAACACAACATTAATGCCCCGTAAAAGTCTGTCTTTTTATATCCATCTTTCCACTTCCTCTTTTTCACTCCCTTTCTGTAACATCCCCCGTTTCTTTCACCATCTCCACTTGCATCCGACACTACAGGACATTCCTTTCTCAATTTTGTCCTACTCCCTTTCCTAAGTAAAAAAAAACATCAAAGACAATATTAATCTCTCCCATCTTCACCGACAAATGTTGTTAATTTTACAGTCTAGTTACTTTAACAAATAAAATGACCTAATGTACAAGCATTTTTCCACAGATGTTGAAAGAGAACGGCGTCATCTTCTTCGTTCTCATTTAAACTCCCCCCCACTGAGCTCTAGTCTAAATGTTTCCTTTCATTTCTCCCCCTCAGCATAAATGACTCCCTTCCCTCTCCTCCTCTTTTTCCAATCACTCCCTTTTCACGTCTCCCATCGTCCTTCCTCACAACTTCTTCCCTCCATCCCTTTCCTGCCTCCACCCTCACTGTCCTTCACCTCATGTATCTGCCCATCACACCTTCCATCCAACCAGGCTTCCTTCACTGTCTGGTAGGACACACACACACACACACACACACACACACACACACACACACACACACACACACACACACACACACACACACACACACACACACACACACACACACACACACACACACACACACACACACACACACACACACACACACACACACACACACACACACACACACACACACACACACACACACACACACACACACACACACACACACACACACACACACACACACACACACACACACACACACACACACACACACACACACACACACACACACACACACACACACACACACACACACACACACACACACACACACACACACACACTTTGAGCATAAAACAGTGTGATCGTAAAACTGACACTGCTGTTGTTAAAGTGCTGGGAAGAAACACACCCAGGGATGAAGTAAAGGGTACATGTCAGAGTTTCAAATCAGCGTGTGTGTGTGTGTGTGTGTGTGTGTGTGTGTGTGTGTGTGTGTGTGTGTGGTGTGTGTGTGTGTGTGTGTGTGTGTGTGTGTGTGTGTGTGTGTGTGTGTGTGTGTGTGTGTGTGTGTGTGTGTGTGTGTGTGTGTGTGTGTGTGTGTGTGTGTGTGTGGGCTGGAGGCTATAGCTCAGAGGCCCACTACAACAATGTATTGCAGTAAATCCAATGAAGGGAGAGATCTCAGTGTTTGACTGGAGGGAATTTTCTATATGCTCCATTCAACCTTAGAGCAACAACCTTAGTGTGTAGGTGTGCATGTGTGTGTGTGTGTGTGTGTGTGTGTGTGTGTGTGTGTGTGTGTGTGTGTGTGTGTGTGTGTGTGTGTGTGTGTGTGTGTGTGTGTGTGTAGGGGATTCCACATGTCGCTCTCTGCTCACTGTCTCATTACATCATCACATGGTGCTCGGGGCTCGCTTCATTACACACACAGAGACACACACACTTTACATCCACAAGCTGGAGTACACACACAGTTAATGTGTGTTAACTGCAGCTCTGTGTGTGTAATGAATGCAGTTGTGTGTACGTGTCAGTGTGGAGATACTGTAATGAAGTCATATGATTGCAGGGGCACACTGCTTGACTCTCAAAGAGCTTTTATAATATCTTTTCAATATGACTCCTCAGGCAGGAGAAAGAAAGATGGAAATTAAAAGCGAAGCAAGACAAAGTAAGCTTGAGGAAGTGAGATAGAGATAGAGAAAGATCGCAGCATATGATGAGGATGGCCCTTTTAAATGGTTATTAATGCATAGTGAATTAAAGACATGAGAGACAGACAGACAGACAGAAGGTTAACAAAGGGACAAAAGCACGAGCAAGTGAGCAACGGAGAGTTAGCTCATCCTGTCCAGGTTTCTGTGTGCTGCTGATAGATTCACTGACAAGACCACACACTATCTAACTTTATACATTCAATTAGTTTAGTTTTACTGTTTTCGTATATCAAAAATAATCTAAAAGATGGAAGATGGAAACACAATAAAGCTCATTGTGCCTACTCTTCTTACGTAATAAAGCCTTACCCTAACTTGATCCAACAATCTGTGAAACAAAACACACAAAAATGATATACTAAAGATAGTATCAGTCTTTTCAGTGCTAGTCAAAATAAAGTGAAATAACGAGACACAATTTAAGCAGAGACAGTCGTTTTTTTTCACTCTGACTTTAACAAATGTGAGTTCATGCTTGTGCGCTCGCATGGTGGCTTACTATGTTTGAGTGACTGGACTAAATCGTTTTTCAATAAAGGCAATACAGGTTTAATGCTTGTTAACAAAAGTTAGTAAAAAAGTAAAAAAGAAAGAAAGATATATATATATATATATATATACAGTATGTGTGTTTTTTATCATACCAAATAAAATAAAAACGTGTTTGTCTCACTACAAATGGATAGTGTTACGGATAAAGCGAGTGAATATGTGTGTTTGCACAGCTGGATGACATGCAGAAAGACGAATTGATTACGATCTCACCGGCTGGCTGTCCAGTTATTGAACAACATGAATGGCCTGGGGGCTCACTGACTGACACCTGGATCAGTGAAGAGCCCGGTGACTAACAGGCTGGTTGGCAGAGAGGCTCATACAGTGCGAGCAAACCATCAACATCTTCCCTTTCTGAATGACTGAGTGTGTTGCTTCTCCACACTCAGGGAGGGGGCCTGTTGCTCTCTGCTGTTATACAATACGTATTGTATAACAACTGGCAGTGTGTGGGCGGCTCCCGCCATCTGGAGAGATGCAACCCCTGCCAGGCCTGACACTACACACTGCATGTGTGAATCTGCTCCAGCGTCATCTACAGTAGCCAGGTTCCCGGGTTCATGTACATGACGAATTAAAGGGGGATCATTTAATGCGATCCTGTATAATGCATGTTCACTCGGTATTTAAAGACTGGTTCTATGTTGTTTATTGTAATAAAAGCTACAAATAAGTCAAAATAGTCTACTTGCATTGACAATTGTTTACATATACTGGGATTCTTCATCCTATGAGGCCAACATTGTCCTCTGAGGGTTTGACAGCAGACAACAGGAAGTCCAGACATCATTACCTGGCTTAGCAGGAGCCAACGTTTCACCGCTAGTTATGGGTTTTCAACACATACACACTCAGAATAAGACGTACACACTCACACACACACACAGTAAATAGGATGCTGAGAGAATCCACTCCAGCATTTTACAAGCCAATGCTCAATAGTTATCTGTTGCTATGGAGAGGAAAGGCATGGCTTTCCAGTCTATTTTAAGATTACCTTTTTTTCACTGCATACATCAGAGTCAAACAAACTGTGATAGCAGGCTATGCCACTACACTGTATGTATCAACTGTTTTTTAATTAGCACAGACTTCATTATTTGCCATCCCTGCTGCTACTGTTCTGTAACTAGTTAGTGTACAACAAAGTTAGTAGACTTCTCAGTGTAAGTCAAGGCTGGAACATGTCTTAATTAGATCAACTTGACTACATTAAGACGACAGTAAAGCAACAACTTTGTTATATTAGAAATAACTATACAATACTGCATTCATGTTGTGTACAGAAACATTAGGGAACAATGTGTACCTGCTGTTACTGACCCCATTTAAATATCAACGCTTTTAGGGATAAGTAACCCTACTATATGTATAGTATCTTACATCTCAAACTACGACACTAAAGTGTTCTTTGGTTATACTTTTGTTCACTTGTGTTTTCACAGATTGAAGGATTTGCATATCATGTTTAAGTAAATGCATGAGTGTGTTTCTATGTTACTTTGAAGGTGATTGTGTAAGAGCCCACAGTTAGCGAGGTGCTACCTTGCCTCTGTTCTTAGCAGACTTCACACCTCAAGAGAAAGTCACTGGTGCGTACATCCTGCCCGCTGGAATCAGGGATCCCATCCCCTAGAACTCATTCATATTCAAATGATTTCCTGAATGTAAAACTGTTTCTGACACTCTAAAGGCTTAAGTGTTCCTTGGGTTTATAAGAGTAAATAAGTTTAACTTTCCACTACTTTGCAATCCAAGTTTTATGGGAACCAGTGTGGTTAGAGACCTGGACAGGAAATCAGAGCATTTAAAAAAAGAAATAGGTTAGGTTTTCGCGGTCTATAAAGCTGTAACAATAATAAAAATACATGTTTTTAAAAAATACACAGTTCAGGTGTAATATTTTATATTTAACAGATAACAGCACGGTTTAACTATAAAAAGCCCTACACACGAATAACAACTTGTATGTTCTAATTCAGGGTTATGTTAGATCTTTGAAATATCCTGACCAATAAGATATTCTTCCTGCCATGTTAAACATTTTGAATAAAACTGTTTGTCTCCACTCTCCAGCCCTTTTAAATGTATAGAAATAAACCCAACTCCACAATACATATGTTAAGTGTTGACTTAGCAAAAGCAGCTTTTCCAGATCTTTCACAAATTAAAATGGCGGCAATAAGGTACGCAACATACAATATAGTATAATAAATAACAACATTGAAGTGTCTGATCAAGCACTTTTTTGTTAACTACTTCTTATATTTAGCACTTCTCCACCTTGGTCACATTTTCACTGGTTTAATTTAGTAGAAGTCACACAAGCACTCTTAAGATGAATGAAATGCCAGTAAGTGAATGAGTGTCTTGAGCTGAGGACAAACTGTTTATTAGAGGCAGGCCAAGTTCACAGTCCATAATTCAAGAGTTATAATCATTCATGGGTTCCTGAATTCATTGAGCTCATGGTAAGTGTACACATGGCCAGTTACTGATCATGGAAACTTAAGTCTGGGCAACACCCAGGCCCGAGTTCAGCACACAGGAAGACCACCACTGCCGTTACGTCATGTTTCATCCTCACTATTTCCCCTTTCTCCCTAGCCCCAAACAGGAAATAGTTCTTACACGAGTCCCCGGGGCCTGTGTAATGTGATGTACTGTACATGTGTGTTCAAGTGTGTCTATATACGTGTGCGCACACCAGTGTGTTTGCATGCCATTCAATCTGATCTTATTTAAAGCCTCTGTGCAGAGACACACACAGTCATACACACACAGGTCTGAAGAGGTTATGGGAAAGAGTCTTTGGCTGCAATCCTACATGGGAGGGAGTGAACGAGCAAGGGGAGAAAACTAGAAAAAGCAAGAAATAGAAAGACAACAGGCTGTAGAACATGCATACGTGTACAAAAGCTGGAAACATACCATTCATGTTTTCATATCCCTTGGATTAGATTTGACTAGAGAAGATCTTTACTGTGGAGACCGGGCCAATGGAAAAATACCAGGGAGGGGCCTCATAAATAACTGGACCAATGACAGCTCATATCAATAGTAAAGAGCAGAGAGGACAGAGGAAGCCGTTTTGGAGAAACAGAAAAGACATGAAGGATAGAGATGGAGTGGGATAAGAACACTTGTTTCAGCAGCAATCCAGAGAAATAGTCAAGACTCTGTTGGTCTTCAATTTGGTTTCTATGATTTTTGTTAAAAATCTTCACTTTGCCTCAAAAGGTAGAGGTTTAGTGATACTTAGCACTGCAGCTAATAATTGTTTTACCAATCAATTAATGTGTTGATGAATCAATAAAAGAATGTTGTACATAAAGTCCTAGAAAAAAAATAATTGATCTTTCTTAAAGTTGATGTCAGCAAATCACTTTATGTTGCGCTAATACAGTCAAATATATTCAGTTTCCTATCATATTTAAGTAGCTGGACCATGTTTTTTACTAGAATGTAATCAACGAAACATCACTCATAAATTATCTGAGTCTAAACCTTCCTTCGTATCCATCTTGGCTGTCAAATCTGTCTTTTTCTTTCTTTGAAACCTGGAACATCAAGACACAACCGTTGCTATTTGACATGCTCAACATAGCACACATTCCCTGAAGAGTGGTTATTAGTGCTCCAGTCATCAAGTCCCGTCACTGAAACAGGATTGACGCCTGTCTCCCTGCCAACATTAAACATCTACCCCACTCGAATATTAAATTCAATTGGCTCCAGAATTTTGATACATGAGACCAAAATCTATACAAACAAAAAGCTTGGGGGGGGGGGCATGAGAGGGCACAGCCGCTGTCAGCGAAAAGCCCTGGATGATAAACGACAGGGGTGAGGGGGGGGGGGGGGGTAAGTGTTCAAGTATTTTCCCACTGGTTCCTACATGTCTGTAACAGCTGATCAGTTATTAGTGGGTGGTATATGGTGTAGTGATTTGACGTGTGATGAGTCTGTTGGGATAGACTGCATGTACAGTGTGTTTTACAGTCAGCACTGGATTTAATTATGCCTTCAGTCTCACATTACCAACACTCTACTTCTTGGTATTCGAACGGTGTGAGTCAAAGTTTGAAACAAACCTTTTTTTTGTGAATTTGATACTCTGGTGAGAAAAGTCAATAGTTCACTCTGAAGTAGAGTCAGCTTGGAGCATGTTTTCTAAGCCACTTCTGTACATTTATTTTTAGATGGGGTCCATTATTTATACAAAGAGACAGTGTTGTAGATTGTTTTCTTATTAACTCATTGAGGGAAGCGATAACACATATGTGATTTCCATTTCACTTTTAACCAATGTGGACAAGAGGTGCTAACATTCCATGAAGACTTTCTTAATCTGCTTATGAAGGTCTTGTTTAAAATTATAAAACAGTTAATAAGTTGACCTTTTGAAGACATTTTTTGTGACGTAGTAATTCTGACTTTCATTTCGTAAAATTTCAAAGTGAACAGGCATTTATTTTAAGTTCCCTTTACTGGCAAAGCTGACCATTCATGTTAGTAGGAAACACAAGATGCTCTGAAATAAAAATGATATCAACGCTACGGATGCACCAAGCAAGGGTTCCCGGCAAGGCAGCTGCGATAACGATACCTTGGCACTAGGCATCTGACATTATCGAGTGCAGATCCAATACCATAACGATTCAACAGATTGACCCCATTGTCACCTATACCCAATCCAGCTATTTGAATCAGTATTGGCTGCATATCTTATATCTTTTTGGATTGGTGCATCTCTTATCAATACCAAATAACATCGAAGGTGCTCTGTCCTCTAGAAATAATCATGATAGTGTAACATGTTTGCATCGAGATGGAGTAGACCATTTTCCAGCATACTGTAATTAGATGCTAAAGCACTTTTTAAATCACCTTCGGTATTTGCTTTTTGCAGAGCAGGGTGAAGCGTTGTGAAAGAATACTCCAGTGAGGGAGTTGGGACGATGCACAGCAGTAAATAATGTCTCAATACACAGGAGGTTTTAGACACAGTTAAAGCAGGTTGTAATATGGGCCAAATCCTTCCCCAAGGACAACACTGGATTAACCAACATCACTCAAATGCACACGCACAGTGAACTAGTGGTCTACAAATCAATCCGACCGCTTATCTAATAGAGGAGAATAAAAGAGGGAAGCGAAGGAAGGAAGAGAAGAGTGTGTGAGAAAGAGGAATGGAGAGAAAAATGAGTTCTAAAGAGGGAAAGAGGCGCGAGAGATGAAGAGGGAGCAGAGAAAGAGGACAGGCGTTTCAATAATTCACAAACTTCATTTAGAATAGAATCAGTGCCCAAACTGGACCCGCGTGTCCTCCTCACACATCGCACGTCATCCTCGCTCACAAACCCTCTGTCCTCTCGCTTTCTCTGTGTGTGTGCAAGAGCTCACAGAAAGATCCATGGCTATAGTGTGAGTGTGTGTGCATGGGTGTCTGCGTGCAGCTTTAGAGTCTGGCGTACATGGATTTCTATTAAAGGAGTAATGTAGATGCATTAGTAGGGCTGGTGCAGTGAGAGGAGAGGGGAAAGGGCTGAGAAGCAGACTGCATCTACATTCACTGAGGAATAACTTATTTTCTTTATTTCATTTTACAGAGATGTGATAGGATGATGTGCATGCACTATAACGCATAACACCTTCCATGAATTGTGCAGTTTTCGTTCAAAATGCAACAAAGATGCTTCTTGTATGCTGTTCGCTGAAAGCAATTACTTGAAATGTCA
>NW_027262561.1:0-27381 GCF_902827115.2 Pseudochaenichthys georgianus
TGCTCCCACAACTGCAGCCCCAACTATTGCAGCCCCAACAACAGCTTCTTCCACTACAGCCGCTCAGACAACTGCAGCCCCAACTACTGCCGCTCCAACTACAGCTGCTCCAACAACTGCTGCTCCAACTACAGCTGCTCCAACAACTGCTGCTCCAACTACTGCTGCTCCAACTACAACTGCTCCCACTACAGCTGCTCCAAAAACTGCTGCTCCAACTACAGCTGCTCCAACAACTGCAGCCCCAACTACAGTTGCTTCCATTACAGGCGCTAAGACTACTGCATCCCCAGCTCCCACAACTATGACCTCAACTACTGTTGCTACCACTACAGCTGCTCCCAAAACTGTGTCCCAAACTACTGCTGCCCCTACAACTTCTGCTCCAGCAACTGCAGCCCCAACTACAGCTGCTCTAACTACTGCAGCTCCAACTACTGCTGCTCAAACTACTGCAGCCCCAACTACTGCTGCTCCAACTACTGCTGCTCCAACTACTGCCGCTCCAACTACTACTGCTCCAACTACAGCCGCTCCAACAACTGCAGCCCCAACAACAGCTGCTCCAACTACAGCCGCTCCAACTACTGCAGCCCCAACTACTGCTGCTCCAACAACTGTGGCCCCAACAACAGCTGCTCCAACTACTGCAGCCCCAACTACAGCTGCTCCAACAACTGTGGCTCCAACTACTGCAGCCCAAACTACAGCTGCTCCAACTACTGCCGCTCCAACTACTGCTGCTCCAACTACTGCTGCTCCAACAACTACAGCTGCTCCAACTACAGCCGCTCCAACTACAGCCGCTCCAACTACAGCTGCTCCAACAACTTTGGCCCAAATGGACAACGAGACCCACATGGTGACCTTCAGATTCAACAGCAGCAACATCTGCGGGACGGAGGTCGTGGTGAGTGAACGTATTTAGAAGATTCCTGAATGTCCTCTTCCAATATGAGAGTAGCATGATAACAAAGGTATCCCAACTGTAGCTGTGAACATGACAGGATGTGTGATGACCTAGAAGAGCATCAGGACTGTTTGAGGCAGATGATAGCTATGTGATGAACATGATGACTCAGCCTCTATGGAGAGAGACATCAAGCATGCTCATTTCTGACATGGAGCTAATCTGAAGTAAGCATTGAATACTGCTTTCTACTCCTCCATCTTGTGACTGTGTGACTCCCTCTCTTGGATATCAGCATGTGAAGGACACTGCTCAGGAACTAGCTGATGCTCTGTCTGTGATGACTCCTTCCATTCTGGAGGGGATCAGAAATAAATAGATCTGTTTGAAGCTCAAGCCGGAGACCATGAGATTGTTGGACTGTTAATGACCACGAGGATAATGTGACTGCTGTGATTAAATTAACTTAACGTTTTCTTTCACATTGCAGAAAAACAACAGCATGATCCTCTACAAGAACGCCATCATGACGAGGAACATGTCAGAGTACGGCGTGATCATGCGTCACAACCAGATCCAGATCGACTTCTCCTGCCTGTACAAAGAGCCGGAGAACAAGAGTTTCGCCTTCAGGATCAAAGACAGGTGAGCTTCTCCTGGTCCTTAAAGTACCGCAGCTCCAAGCTTCACACTGCTATACTGTGTGTGTTTTTAATAACAAATGTATTTTGGATGATGGATGTACAGAGATAGTCCTTTGTATTTGTCTTTTAAAATATGACATACAACGTAAAAGAATAATTTGTTTGTATTATTGTAAATAAGTAAGTTCTTTGAAATAAATCAAATGACGTGTGTGTGTGTGTGTGTGTGTGTGTGTGTGTGTGTGTGTGTGTGTGTGTGTGTGTGTGTGTGTGTGTGTGTGTGTGTGTGTGTGTGTGTGTGTGTGTGTGTGTGTGTGTGTGTGTGTGTGTGTGTGTGTGTGTGTGTGTGTGTGTGTGTGTGTGTGTGTGTGTTCTGCAGCTCTGTGGTGCAGGAGCTGACCTCTGGAGAGTGGAACTACACCCTGCAGATGAGCGCCTACCTGGACCAGAACCTCCTGTATGTCGTGAAGCCAGAGACAGAGCTGCTGCTGAACCAGAGGATCTGGTTAGAGCTGAAGACGGAGGGTTTGGACGGGAAAAGAGTCTCCATCGTGACCGACTCCTGCTGGGCCACCAGCCAGTCATCTCCAAACGGCAGTCTGAGCCACGACCTCATCATCAGCGGGTGAGAAATACACAGATCTGAGATAGCATCCAAAACACCTACTTTGTTCGTGAGCCTGTGGAAATATCTAATAAGCAAAATAAAACACCATTTCATTTTTTGTATTTTTCCGTTCATGGTATGCACAACTTAATGTATAACAATTAGTTACAAAGCATGTCTCTAAACACACCATACCCAAAAATAATCTGATATTACCTGCCCCTTTCTCAAAATAAATAAATAAATAGATAGAAATAGACGGTCTTTCCTTCATATTTTCAACAGTATCATAGGAAAATAAGAGAAACACAAAAACTTTAAACAAATACTTAGTTCCCACTTGACAGTTAACAGGAAAGAAACAAAACAACACCAAACATCACATGAACAAGGAAAAGTGCAACTTCTGAGTCCTACTGGACCACGAGGGGACAGGACAACCCAGTCTCACGGCATTTCGTGTTATAGTCACGATATTTAATCTATTGATTCGTGTTCACCAACACGATTTCCCCCTTTTTTTCGTGTCACACAGAACAATTTCAAAAGCAATGTATTTCTATTCAGGGTGTGTACGGGTGCTGGAAATCCTTGAAAATGCTTGAAATTCTACGAGGTGTTTTCAAGGTTTGAAAAGTGCTTGAATTTTGGGAATGGTGCTTGAATTTGGGATAAAGTGCTTGAAATTGTACTTTACTTCGCTTTTTAGGTTAAAAGAAAATAAAGAAGTCAGAGCGCGCTTAATTGCTTCGCTTTTACATAAAACAGCTCCGCTCCGGCCTTCCCGCGCAATGCGCGTGACCGGCAAGTGTTTTTGTTACGTGTGACCTGGGCATTCTGATGAGAGTGATAGACAGAGGATAGTATGCCAGGAGGTTGCAGTTTCAATGAGCGTTGGCTAGCAGAAGACAAATACAAGCCATGACTAAGACGAGGGTCAAGCCCACAAGTAGCCTCCTGCAAAGTTTGCAAAAAATAGCGATGCGAGAACTGAATTTCAAAATAAAATAACCGGAAACAGATACACACCCACTGAATTGATTACCCAAGATCCTCAGCTATGGTTTAAGCTCGGTGATTGGATTCCACTGAATTGATTACCCAAGATCCTCAGCTATGGTTTAAGCTCGGGGATTGGATTGTTTAGCCGCAATGCACGTTGGGATATGGTGTTAATGCGATATGAAATCCGAAAAAAAAAATTAAAATAAAGAAAATAATACTTTATTCCGAGTGTGCTTGCTTTTCTCTTTGGAAGTCATCACATAACTGGCATTGTAATACACGGTTCGGCTGCATTAAATATTACACATTTGCCGTAGTTCTTTATTTATAGAGCCCTGATTTGAAGACTTCTAGACAAACTGGAAGAACTGCCACCGAAACTGAATATGTGACGTGGATCATAAATATATCAACAATTAAACAACATCTTCAATTTCTCTTCACACAAAACGTCTCCTTGCAGTATCAACATTAATTTGGCTGACTTTTATATTTGATTAATTGGTAGATAGGTTATATTTACACCATAACGGTGCACAGCTGATAGAAAGGGACTTGTAGTTTTTAAAGACATTACTGATTTTATTTGAATTAAAGAATGTAAATACTGAGTTGAAAGAATAGTCAGGGGTTGTGGGTGATGGGAGACACATCTATGGAATCAGAATTTCAATAGCTTACCATTAAATGACATATACATTTCTGTCTGTGATGTTTTACAAATCAGATATTAATGTGTTGAAGTAAAAAATGTTAAATATAGCAATATCCTGTAAAATTATGTGAAAACATGAATAAAACTACACATCTTCAGATGTTATACATACATAAGTGTCCTTCACTAATAATACAAAGTTATTGTTGTTTTTCATTCATTGCATAACTTCAACGTAGTGGTGTATATGATATGTCAATAAACCTTAGAAAATATTGAAAGGGATGTGCAAAATAGCAATTATATACAGTCTTTAATCAACTATTAGTAGAGAATAACGAGTAATTAATAAACTTTATAGGGATCTGCAGATAAATGTTTAGTCTTCTCAAGCACTAACTATCAAATATCTCACCTGATCGTTAGTGCTTGACAATCACCTGCCCTGAATTTTACACAGGTGTAAAATTCTGATTTAAGGGTTGTTTATATTTCACATCATTAATCAGAATCTGCAAAGTAACTAAAATAAATGTAGTGGAGTAAAAATACCAGATTAACCTCTGAATTGTAGTGGAGTAGAATTACAAAGTAACAATTTGTGTGTGTGCTTGCATGCAGGGCTGTGTGATGCGTAGTGCAGTAGATCTATGGTAGTAGTGCTTGTAGTTAGTGCATGCTGCTTCTGCTTGCTACTCTGCTTTCAGCTACTGCCGCCGGCTAGCACTCCTTGCGGAGGGTGAAAAGAGGAGCCGAGTGTAAAGTCTCCTCCTGCTGGTACAAAGCCGCTCCACCGCCAAGACTTCTGCAGTGCCTCCTCGCGGCCACACACGGTAACTGGGTACCGTGAGGTCCCAGGCTAAACTGTAGGGGATCTCGGAGCAATAGTGGGCACCAGAGGCAAGGCGTGCAGACCCACCGGTGTGTGGACACGCCCTGGCGCCTGCCAACCACTGTCCCAGCTATGGGCAAATAGCAGGGGCAGATGGGGCTCATAGCCATGGAAGGCAACCCATCTAGGAGAAGGACACTCTGAACTAAAACCAGGACTGAGAGGAGTTGCGCCCCCCAGTCCTTAATCAGCATAGTAAAGCCAACCATGAAGAACAAATCCTATACTTCCAACGGCGGGAGTCCGCAGGAACATCGCAGCAGATGGTGGTGCTGATCCTCCTTCCGGAGGACAACATGACGATAGGACCCCAAACCAGCAAGGGAGGGTCCTGTCCGATCACAGCACCCCGTCCAATGCACTCATGCGTTGTTGGAGCCCATTCGTAATGGGAACCTTCAATGCATGTACTGTGAGAGAAGAAGCTAGATTGGTAGAACTAGAACACTGTTCTGAGGAACGGGGAGTGGAGATCCTGGGAATCCAGGAACACAGAAGAGTGCACACTGATGACCAGATCGTGTATCGCAGAGTGGAGAGATGCACGTTCATCACTGCATCTGCGTGGCGAAACGAGGTCCAGGCTGCAACAGGGGGCGTAGGGCTAATGCTGGGTCCTCTGGTGCGTAAGGCTCTCCGTCGGGTTTATCATCACACAGATAGGATCCTTACTGCAGAGTTCTCAGGCAACCCAGTAACAACAGTCATAGTTGTGTACTCACCCACCAACGTGGCACCATCTGAGGAGGTGGAGAAGTTCTATGAGGACCTTGCAACAGCAGTCCGAGATGTCCCAGTGTACAACTTCCTGGCAATCCTGGGTGACTTCAACGCAAGGCTTGGACCAGAGGACGTACCCTACCCATACCACAACTCTACCAACCGCAATGGCGCATACCTCACGGCCCTTCTCATGGAACACGAGCTACTGGCAGCGAACACCATGTTCCGGAAAAGAACAGGCAGATGGACCTTCCAAGATCGAGCCACAGGTATGCTACGTCAGTTGGACTACATCAGAGGTAGTCAACACAGTGCCCGCGGGCACTTAGTTGCCCGCAGGGGCAACGTGAGTCGCCCGCGGGGCATGTTCTAAAAATAGCTCGCCAAGCAAATCC
The DNA here is from genome assembly GCF_902827115.2 of Pseudochaenichthys georgianus. NCBI lineage: Eukaryota > Metazoa > Chordata > Actinopteri > Perciformes > Channichthyidae > Pseudochaenichthys > Pseudochaenichthys georgianus. The sequence continues at coordinate 5,832 of NW_027262561.1, forward strand.
AAAATGTATAAAATACACAAAACAAAAAAGGAAATGTAATTAAAAGAATCTACCCTATGCATAAACGAAACCTAAATCATAGCGAACTCTATCTACTTACTTCAACTCTATATCTATCTAACACCCCTCCTCCCCCCACCCCCACAATGAATATCGACCAATCACGATCTTGCTTGATTTGCGGGACCAATGTTGCAGTCGGGAAGAAAAGCAATGTGGAGCGGCAGCTCACCGCTGATTTTCCTTCTGGCAGAATCTACACAACACATCAGCCCCATTGAACAGCCTATCATGCCAGCCTGTACAACACATTAGGGGCAGAGTTGTACTCTGTGTGTTGCAACTTGCATATCTATTTATTGCACTTGACGCATACACACGCATGGCGTAATTTCCACTGGGGACAGGGGGGACATGTTTTTTACAAATATGTTTATTATTATTTTTGAACGCAAGCCGTCATCGCCAAGGAGGAGCACACAGCCTCTGTGAGCGAGCGAGACAGAGAGAGCGAGCGAGCTAGGGAGGGAGGGAGGGGAGAGAGAGAGGGAGAGAGTGAGCGAGAGAGCTAGGGAGAGCACACCTTTTTCTATTTAATATAGATAAAGTAAGAAATCATTCCAATGTGTACTATAGGACAGTAAAAAAAACAAAAAACAGTTTAAAAGGGGAGTGATTAGTAAAATATGCATAAATAAAAAGAAAGAATACTAACTAGATAAGATAAGAATAAACCAGTTTAAATGATTTGTTATTGGTTGTGATCATATTCTAAAGATGTTTGGATTATTGAAAAGTATACAGCTCCCTTTCATATGAGTGTTGAGAGCTGTATCCATAAATTCATTGTGTGCTCAATGTGCACCAGATTGATGCATTTCACTTCAACATTTAAAAAAACATCTTCCCGGGGAAGCATGCCCCCGGACCCCCCTAGAGGAGGTGAGGCCCGTCCACCCCCAAATAAAGCAGTTAAAATAATTAAATTGCATTCATGTTTTTTTAGTAAACACTGCAAACTGGTCCCACAGCACACAAAGGTTAAAGGTAATCATATAATAATGTTCAAATGTGCTAAATATATACACTGCAAAACACAAAAAAAGAGGAGTAAAAGTAGCCCCCGACTTGTTTTATTTTTTGAAAGTAGCCCTCGCCATAAAAAAGGTTGGTGACCCCTGGACTACATACTTGTGAGTAGGGATGGGTATCGTTATGGTTTTAACGGTACTAATGAAGCTTAGCGCAAGTTCAGACAGGAAGACCTAACACTCCGTATTGCGCGTCATGGCAATACTTGCTCCCTGCATCTAAATGACAGGGAGCGCCTCTCCTCAGCTAAACCTATCACGCCCCTTCATTACAGGGCTAATCATCGCACCTGTTAACCCCTCTATATATGCTCTCCCCTGTTCTATCAGCTGTCTTCCAGGTGTCAACGCGCAAAGCTGGTAGTTTATACTCCTCTTACGCCTTTAAACACTGGATACAAAAAAACAAAACAAACGCTCAAACATGCCTAATTCAGACTCTTCAGAGGACTTACCTTTTTCGAAGGATCTCGATCCCATCTCCGATACCCTTTCAGAGGCAGCATCCAACTCTGTAACTCATCGTCGCTCCAGCTCCCGTCTGAGCGCCCGCAGCGGCTCTCGCTCAGCAGAAGCAGAATTCCTCATCGCCCACCTCCAGAAGTAGGGCATCACCCCAGCCCCAGATCTCCTGCTGTCTCAGCTCCGTGATCTGGCGGACCAAGCCTCCGGCGCGGTCTCTCAACCCAGGCCAGCAGCCCCAGCCAGCCCCCCCGGAAGAGGGCGAGGGCGCGCTCGCGGCCGCGGGGGCAAAAGGCTAAAAAAAGCGAGTCCTCCAGGAGCTCGCCCGACCAAAAAATCCCACACTCTCCAGGTTCACTCCAGCGGGGCTCAGCAGCCCAGCACCACTCAGCCCGGGAGCTCCGGCACTCAGCCCCCGTTCGACAGTAGACTAGCCAATACGCTGCAATCTTTGGCAAGCTCCATGCTATTAATAGACGCTCGCCTCCAGTCCATGGAGAAAAATCAGGCCGGAGCTTCAACCTCTCTGGCGGCCCCGCCGGGCCAGGATTTTACAACCGGCGCGATAGCTCCCGTTTACACCCTGACTTCCGCCCTCCCGGCTCCTCTCTCAGGTAGGCCCTATATCCCCCAAGCCGCTAACATCTCCTCACGGCTCAGGGCAAAAATCCTTGACGGGAAAGACATCAATTTGGTCAGCCTCATCCTGCCTTCCCCGGAGTGCGACAAAGCATCGCCACGGGAGGAAGCATTACTGCGGTATTTAAATCCGCAGACCCCCGGCTCCTCAAAGACCTTTCGATAGGACAATTTCTGGTAGCATTCAGCATTTTCCGCGATGTTCTCTGCACAGTTTACCCTGGAAGGAGAGCGGAATTAGACGCCTATTTGGCCATGATCGGAGATCTTCACTTAAAATATGGGAAACTAGTTTTCTATCAATACCACAAAAACTTCTCCAGCAAAGCAGCGCTACACTTAGCTCATAGCAACATCCGCCTGGACTGGTCCGTGCTGGATACCGAGCTGCTCGTTATGGCTACCGGCGGGCAACAGGTAGTTTCATGCATTAGCTGTGGAGCGCAGGGCCACACCTCTCCGCTCTGCCCTTCAGTACCTCTCTCCGGGTCTAGCGTTTTCCCCACGCAGTATCCTGGGAACATCAAAACAAACCGTCAGGTGATTAGGCAAAGGGACACGAAGATTTGCGGTGCTTTTAACGAGAACGTGGTTCTCAACAGTATTGTACTTTTCTCCACATTTGCAGTACGTGCAGGGAGGCCCACCCGAGGTCAGTCTGCCCCAGGCGCCGGCTCATTTTCCCGCGCCAGAATCAACGTGGTGGAAAAACCTTTTAAAACATCACCCATCGACTCCCACTAACACCACACATTTAGCAGCTGCACTTTCGACTCACCCAAATCCCGTGTTCGTTGACTATCTGCTGTCAGGGCTCTCTCAAGGGTTCAGGGTAGGGGTTCTCTCTCCCCCCTCAGTGACTCTAGTGGCAAAAAACATGCAGTCAGCCGCCAAAGAACCCACTATAGTCTCTCAGCTCATAAAAAAAGAGCTCAACAAAGGATATTTAATCGGTCCTTTCCAGTCCTCTCCGTTCCCGGTGTTCCGAACAAGCCCAATAGGGGTCGCTACACGCAAATATTCCGAGAAGAAAAGGCTCATCTTCGATCTGTCCGCTCCTCGCGCTGGGCCGTTCTGCAGCATCAATAGCCTTATTCCCCCCGAGTATTTTTCACTTCACTACGCTTCAGTCGATAATGCCATTAAGCTTATCAAATTTGCAGGGCAAGGAGCGTGGCTCTCCAAAGCGGATATCACGGACGCATTCAAAATAATTCCCATTCACCCATCTCAGTGGCACATGTTCGGTATCAGGTGGGAATCAAAATTCTACTTTGCTGTCCGCCTAACCTTCGGGTGCAGAAGTAGCCCCTGTATCTTTAATTCTTTTTCCGAAGCCCTCTGCTGGATCCTCCTGAACGTCGTTAGAATCCCCTCCGTTCTTCACTTATTGGACGACTTCCTCCTCATAGATCCCCCTCGGGACAACTCAGGCGACTCTTTAGCAAAACTCCAAACATGCTTTCAGGAGTTAGGTGTTCCCCTCTCAGTAGAGAAAACGCTAGGCCCCAACACACGCCTGGGCTTTTTAGGCATTACACTCGACTCCGTAGACATGGAAGCATCTCTCCCCACGGACAAACTGCAGCGCATTCGCGACATCTCAAAAGCCTTCTGCGAGCAACAAGTTATCACCAAGCAGCAGCTTCTCTCCTTGCTCGGGCACCTCAATTTCGCCATGCGTATCATCCCTCAGGGGCGCTCTTTTATCTCCCGGCTCCTGGATACAGCGTCGGCTGCAGAAAACCTCCATGACCACGTCTTCCTAGACGAAGGCTGCCGCTCTGACCTACGATTTTGGTCCCTCCTGCTCGCACACTGGAATGGCGTCACCTTCTTCTACGACGACCTCATGTACTCCTCCGACTCCATGAGATTCTTCACGGACGCTGCCCCATCCGTGGGTTTTGGGGTTTTTTTTCAGGGAGAGTGGTTCGCAGGCTCGTGGCCTCCGACATTTCCCAGCCATGCCTCTTCCTCCGCTCTGCATGAGATCTTTCCGATCGCTGTTGCCTGCCACGTGTGGGGGCACCTCTGGCCCCGGAAGCGGATCTCAGTACTCTGCGACAACCAATCAGTGGTCGGGATTATTAACAAAGCACGCTCCCCGTGCCGTGACATCATGCCGTTCATGAGAAGCATCACGTGGTCTTCCATCACCCACAATTTCCTCATCTCCGCACGTCACGTTCCCGGCCACCTTAACCCAGTGGCTGATTCCCTCTCTCGCTTCCAATTTCAGAAGTTCCGGAATCTCTGCCCAGGAGCCAGCGCTCAACCCGTCAAGATTCCTCCCCTGCACCTCCTCTCTCTCTCCTAGATAGTAGCCCCCTAGAAAGGCACCTCGAATCAGCCAGATTCTTCATGAGGAAAGGCTTAGCCACTTCCACCCTTAAAACATACGATTTCGCTTGGAGAACGTTTGCGATGTTTTGCTTTTCCTTAGGCATCACTCTTAAACCCGTTCTCATCTCCACCGTGTGTGCCTTCATGTGCTACTGCGCCACTGATCGCCACCTCAAACCTCAATACATCCGGGGCCTCTTAGCGGGAATCCAGTTTAACGTTCGCTGTTCCGATCCCGGCTTTCCCAGCCTGTTCACAAACCAGTCTGTCAAACTCGTCCTCAAAGGTCTCATTAAAACTTACCCCCCCGTTTCAGACCGGAGACGCCCTATTACACTCTCCACTTTACACCTCATGCTCTCCAAGCTTAGAAGCGGGGTATTCTCCCCTTACATCGATGCACTACTCGACGCTCTATTTCTCCTAGCTTTTTATGCCTTTCTTAGACCAGGCGAATTTACCACCGCTTCCCTCACTTTCAATTCCAATAGAGACGTCAGCTTTTCTGACTTATCCTTTCACGCCAGCCATCTTAGTCTATATCTTAAACACTCCAAATGCGGCGGCGCCTGCTCCGTCATCGCCGCCCGCATCGATTCTCAATTCTGCCCTTATAAAGCCATGATCAAGTTTCTACGGCTTAGACCTACCTCGAACCCCCTCTCGCCATTATTCCTCATCTCAGGGAATTTTCCTTTAACACAAAGACAGTTCAACATCTATTTAAAACAAGTCCTCATTAAATCCGGGTTATCACCCCTTCTACACACGGGGCACTCCTTCAGAATAGGCGCAGCTACTTCCGCTGCCAATCAAGGCGTCTCGTCCTCATCCCTGCAACAACTCGGACGGTGGTCCTCCTCCGCTTTCTCATCCTACATCCGCCCTGACCTCAATACCGTGCTGGCTATCCAAAGGTCTCTCCAACCTTAAACAAATTGGTACGTATGCATATAACTGGTGGTGGTTCTTAGCATGTCAGCACGTATGTTGCCCTACGGCTCATGTTCAATTCTGTTATTTAAACCTGCATGTCCAGGCTGTAAAACCTTCGGGTTGTATAATGTGTCCCTGCTAAAGCAGGTTGCCCCGCAAAAAATGTTCGGGAAGCCTCGCACGTTCCGGGCACCCGGGGCACTGGTCGGGTCGCTCGGTGCGTCCGGGTAGTCCCCGCTCACCCGGGATGCCCCGTACGTCCGGGACGCCCTGTACGGCCAGGATGCCCCCTCCGGGATGCCCCGTACGTCCGGGAAGCCCTGTGTGGATGCCCTGTACGATCCAGGATGCCCTGTACGATCCAGGATGCCCTGTACGGCCAGGAAGCCCCGTATGTCCGGGTTGCCCTGTATGTCCAGGATGCCCCGTTCTTCCGGGAAGCCCCGTATGTCCGGGTCGTGAAACCTCCGGTCCGTATTATGTTTCCCTGCTAAAGTCAGGTTACCCCGCACATTCGGGAAGCCTCGCACGTTCCGGGCACCCGGGGCACTGGTCGGGTCGCTCGGTGCGTCCGGGTAGTCCCCGCTCACCCGGGATGCCCCGTACGTCCGGGACGCCCTGTACGGCCAGGATGCCCCCTCCGGGATGCCCCGTACTTCCGGGACGCCCTGTATGTCCAGGAAGCCCCATCCGGGTTGCCCCGTCTGTCCGGGATGCCCCGTACGGCCGGGAAGCCCTGTACGTCCAGGAAGGATGCCCGGGAGGCATCAGTCGCTTATATCCTCACATGTATTAACCTCCTTTTCATCCATAGATTTCCGCCGCATCCCGCAAGGTAAGATTCACATTCAGTACTTCATCCTGCATTCTTTTGGGGGTTCATCGGAAATGGTTCTTCCCTTCCCGATTGATATCCTACTAAAACTTGGGCCTAATCGCCAAAACAACATTCATTCATTTGTGATGAACTGTCATCATTATGTTCCATTGATATAATGTGACCGATAATAAATATGTATTCCATACATCATGTCTCTCCTGATTGAAATGAAGCTTAGCGCAAGTTCAGACAGGAAGACCTAACACTCCGTATTGCGCGTCATGGCAATACTTGCTCCCTGCATCTAAATGACAGGGAGCGCCTCTCCTCAGCTAAACCTATCACGCCCCTTCATTACAGGGCTAATCATCGCACCTGTTAACCCCTCTATATATGCTCTCCCCTGTTCTATCAGCTGTCTTCCAGGTGTCAACGCGCAACCCTCCTCCACCCCTTCGCCTCCTGCTTCCAACTCAGGGCCAAGCTTAACCTTCTCCCTTCCAACCGGACCTAACCACTTATAACCACCACCAGTGTCTAGACCCAGGGGGGTTCATCGGAAATGGTTCTTCCCTTCCCGATTGATATCCTACTAAAACTTGGGCCTAATCGCCAAAACAACATTCATTCATTTGTGATGAACTGTCATCATTATGTTCCATTGATATAATGTGACCGATAATAAATATGTATTCCATACATCATGTCTCTCCTGATCTAACTACTTTTATCGATACCGCTTATCGGTCCGGTTTTTTAACGGTACTCTTATCGGTTCTTTTGAAGAAAAAAAAGGGAAACTAACTAAACAAATTGTGAACAAAACTAGCTTTTTATTTAAATAAAATTAATAATATTTCACTTCAAAAGAAACAACACAAGCACAATGGTGAAGATCCTTGAGGCATACGGTGTCCCTCCCAACCTACTCTGGGCCATAGAGACCATGTACGCAGGAACAAGGGCCAAGGTGGTGACCCCAGATGGCAACAGCGAGGAATTTGACATCCTGGCGGGGGTAATGCAAGGGGACACCCTAGTCCCCTTCCTCTTCATCATAGTCCTGGATTATGCGCTCAGGAAGGCCATCAGTGGACGAGAGCAGGATCTTGGCTTCACTCTAACACCAAGGAGGTCGAGACGACACCCCACAGTAGTCCTGACAGACCTGGACGATGCGGACGACATCAGCCTGCTCTCCGACAGCGTGGAACAAGCACAGGAACTCCTGAACAGAGTGGAGTTAGAGTGTGCCAAGGTTGGCCTTTGGCTAAATGTCAAGAAAACTGAGGTTATCACCTATAACACCTTACCGGAACATCCACCTCTGACAACAACAGAAGGCACTGTGCTTAAAGAAGTCAAGGACTTCAAGTATCTCGGCTCATGGGTCAATTCAACCGAGCAATATCTTAAGGTGAGGAGAGCACTTGCATGGAGGGCCCTGAACGGCAGGACCAGTGTATGGAACTCCAACCTCCCCCGTCAAATCAAACTCAGCTTCTTCTATGCAACAGTAGAGTCTGGATCGGCACCCCACTTGGAGTTCACTAGTTTGCGCAGGATGTTGTTGCGGGTGTTGACCTTGGCTTTGGTGTGCTCCAGGTGTTTCTTGAAGGAGAGTGTCCTATCCAGTCTAACACCAAGATACATGGGATGCGTATGGTTGGACAGTTTGTGGCCATCCCAGGTGACGCTCAGTTCTTTTTTAGCGTCTCGGTTCCTCAGGTGGAAGCTGCATAGTTGGGTTTTTGATGGGTTGGGTTTCAGGTGGTTGTTATTGTAGTAGCTGGACATTTCTTGGAGGGCACTTTCAAGGACAGGCTCAATCTTCTGGAGGTCTACTTGTTGGGTGGTGATGCAGAGGTCATCTGCATAGATGAAACGTTGGCATTCTGGGGATAATGGCTGGTCGTTTGTGTCTATGTTGAACAGGAGGGGGGCCAGTACGCCACCTTGTGGTAGGCCGTTCTTTTGGGTTTTCCACTTGCTCCTCTGGTCATTTAACTGGACGTAGAAGCGCCTGTTGTTGAGGAGGCTTTTGATGACTTGATACAGATTCAGGTCACCAGTCATGTCCAGTAGTTTCCTGACCATTGTACAGTGTTGGACAGTGTCATATAGGCAGCAGAGATCTATGAATGCTGCTCCAGTTATTTGTTTTCCTTCAAACCCATCCTCAATGTGTTGGGTGAGGTTGAGTAGCTGTCCAGCACAGGAGCGGCCAGGACGGAAACCAGCTTGGTCTTTAGTCAGCTTGGTGTCTATGAGTGGCATGAGGCGCAGGAGTAGCAGCCTCTCGTAGAGCTTGTAAGTGATGCAGAGGAGGGAAATGGGTCGGTAGCTCTTTGGGAATGATGGGTCTTTGCCGGACAGGAGGGATGGTTTTTTGTGCCATACATGTGTTCAGCATCTCCAGGAGCCAGGTATTTGTGTTAGGTCCCAGGTGCTGTATCATTTCTGCCAGTATGTCATCAATCCCTGCTGATTTTCCGGGTTTCAGCTTACCCATTGCAGTTTTGAGTTATTCTATGTCAAAGGGTTTGGTGAGAGGGCTGGCTGGTTGTGGTTGGTCTGATACCAATGTGCGATGGTGTTCTCCTGTGGGTTGGCGGCGGTGTCGGTTACGGCTGTTGGCCACCAGCTGTGATGCAACCGAGTTTGCTGTGACTGTTGTGATTATGGGTGGTGTGGTGTGGTCTTCGCCAAGACGGTGGATTGTAGCCCATTTGATAACACCAATGTGTTTAATACTGCCAACTTCTAATTGTGGGAAAAACGAAAACGTTCCCAATAGAGACGTCCCATAGCACATTTTGCGAAACACAATAGCGAGCATGTGTAGTTCTGAAATGTTTTTCGGATTTCATATCGCATTAACACCATATCCCACCATGCATTGCAGCTAAAACATCCAATCACCGAGCTTAAACCATAGCTGAGGATCTTGGGTAATCAGTTCAGTGGCTGTGTATCGCAATGATGGTCAAAATGTTCCTTATAGGCCAACGTCTGTTTCCGGTTATTTTATTTTGAAATTCAGTTCCTGACGGACGCCAAAAAAGCCCGAGATTATAGAATTACACAAATAAATAAAAACAAGGATAATTGTGTGTTATTGTTGAGTAAATAACAATGTATTATTTAGAAAAGAATAACAAATTAGAAGGAAAAAAAGATTTAAAAAAAATGCAGATTTCAGTATTCTGAGGCTCTGAGCAATTTATTTTCCTCACGGACGGCAGAAAAAGTCAGACATTATACGATTTAAAATTAAAAACAATAATTGTGGCTTGATATTGAGTAAGAACATGTTTTTATGAACCCCACAGCTTCCGGTCTTCCAAGACCCGAAAAAAAGACGTGGTGCAGGCACGAAAAACATACTACCAATAGAAATACAATGCTTTTAAAATCGTTCTGTGTGACACGAAAAAAGGGGGAAAATGTTGTTGGTGAACACGAATCAATAGATTAAATGTCGTGACTATAACACGAAATGCCGTGAGACTGGGTTGGACAGGAAGTGTAAATCAGAGGGTTGTGGGTCATAATAGTAATAGCCAGAAATGCAGACTGCAGATTCAGAACATCCTGATACTTTACATATTATGTTTGGGGCATCATAAGAAAGGTCTGCTGCTGAACATGTAGTCATGATGTCTGTGTTCCTGTTCCTCAACAGATGCCCGAACGCTAACGATGAGACGGTGAGACTGAGTGGAAACGGACAGGGAACCTCCAACGTTTTCTCTTTAAACATGTTCGAGTTCAACGGAGGAAACAGAGAAATCTTCCTGCACTGCAAACTGGAGCTGTGCGTCAGGATGGGAAACTCCTGCCAGCTGGTAAGTAGAGACTAGAAACACAATTAAAATCTAATGTTTTTTACTAAGATGAAGTTCTGCATCTCAGAAGAAGAAAATAGAGTAACCTATTTAATAGCCTACTGTTAGCAATCTGAGGCTCATGCTAAACTAGCATCTTGATAATGGTTATTTTTAAGGCACCCTATTGGTCAAAGCTAAAGGTTATTTAAGATAACTGAGGTTATCCAAGCTAATTTATTTGTATTACTTCAGGTAACTTACTTTGTTACAAAAGCTAACTTTAGCTACTAAAGCTAACTTACTTAAGCTAATTTAGGTTATTCAAGCTAACTTTGGTTATTTAAGCTAAAATACTTGATGTCATTTCTTTAATAACTTACTTTGGTTACTCAAGCTAACTGTAGATACTCAAGCTAACTGTAGCTACTCAAGCTATCCTTAGGTTGTCTAAGCTAACTTCCTTAACTAATTATTCCTCCAGTCAAAATTGTTAAAACGTACAGACCTGGTAGAATTCCAAACGGCACAAATCATGTTTAAGGCAAATAATAACATTTTACCAGGAAACATCCACAAAGTATTCACTCAACGAGTGGGGGGATATAGTTCAAGGAAACAATTTCAATTCTAAATTCATAGGGTCCGTACAACCAGAAGAACTTTTTGTATCTCAGCCTGTGGAGTGAGACTATGGAACAGTGTGAACGTGGAGCTAAAGCCATGTCCAGACATTAACCCTAACCTGTGGAGTGAGACTATGGAACAGTGTGAACGTGGAGCTAAAGCGATGTCCAGACATTAACCCTAACCTGTGGAGTCAGACTATGGAACAGTGTGAACGTGGAGCTAAAGCAGGGGTGGGGAACCTCCGGCCCCCGGGCCGTATACGGCCCGCGAGACCTTTCGCTACGGCCCTCGAGGTAATTTAGCAAAAAAGAAAAGAAATCTAGACCGCAAAAAAATTAAACAAGCGAGTCCCTGTTTTTCCTGGCCAAGGTCAGTAACCATGAACACATCACGAGCCTAACGTGTCATCACGTGGTATATGTCTCGTCTGACAGGGATGCAGTTCTGACCATGGTTCTGACGGAGAGCAGAGCACCAGAATGCTGCTCCGCCACTTCCACAAATTGCAGTACCCATAAGGAGCCGTACACATGCCGCAGTTTTTGCGTGGCTGTGTCTTTAGTTGAAAGCCCAGTGGTGATCTGTTCATCTGTCATACTGATCATACAGTCAATAACTGTGTGTTATTAGCATCTGGTTAGCTAGCTATGCTAACGAATATAAGAAGCTTTTTCTATAACCAGTGAGGTAAAGGGACATCTTTATATGATCATTATAGTTATAAAAAAACAAGAGCATAAAGTAAACAGGTATAAAATACTATATGATAGTAAAAAAAGTTGTTATTAATAAACAAGAATACAGTTTGAAAGGGGAGTGATTTGTAAAATATCCATAAAGAAAAAGAAAATCTGCTTACAGTTCTGTTTCATATGGGTGTTGTTGAGAGATGTATCCATAGATCTCCTAATGTTGCTCTCAAAGTGCACCAGATTGATGCTTTTAACTCAACATTTTAAAAAAATCTTCCTGGGGGAGAACACCCCCCTAGAGGAGGTTAGGTCCCCACTTAAATCATGTTTACATGGATAGGAAACTAAATACATTTGCACACATCTTGTGTCCATATCTTTCTGTTTTGGTGGTCATGCCACACCGTGCACGTGCATGCATGAGTCATGGTAAAATATCTGGATTAAGAGGTTGCTTTTTCTTTGCACAGCATGAAAGAAAGGCTGAATGAATGGGCTGTGATTTTAGTATTTTTAAGCAGAGGTCAATCATTTGTACGGCCCTCGGAGGATGTTGGAAAAATTGAAATGGCCCTTGAGAGGAAAAAGGTTCCCCACCCCTGAGCTAAAGCCATGTCCAGACATTAACCCTAATCTGTGGAGTCAGACTATGGAACAGTGTGAACGTGGAGCTAAAGCCATGTCCAGACATTAACCCTAACCTGTGGAGTGGAAGCTAAAGCCATGTCCAGACATTAACCCTAACCTGTGGAGTCAGACTATGAAACAGTGTGAACTTGGAGCTAAAGCGATGTCCAGACATTAACCAGTTCAAGAGGAAATACAGAGAAATTATTTTCTCGAGGTACAGGGATGGGGAAGATGTTTGACTATGTAAGTGTGTATACATATATGTGCGTGTGTGTGTGTGTGTGTGTGTGTGCGTGTGTGTGTGTGTGTGTGTGTGTGTGTGTGTGTGTATGTATGTGTGCGCAGTTAAAGCAGATTAATAATAATAATAATGATAATTAATGCAGATTATAAATTAATAATTTAGGGACACTAGATGTGGGACAGTTGATGTTGCTAATGCTGTTGTTGTAAATGTCATTTTTTGTTTTGATTTCTCTTACATGACTACGGAGCCCTGGAGGGTTCATTGAGAGAAAAATAAATAAAACGTGGCCACGCTTTAGTAACTCGTGCGCACGAGTTACTAAAGCGTGCGCACGAGTTACTAAAGCGTGGCCACGTTTTATTTATTTTTCTCTCTGTGAACCCTCCAGGGCTCCGTACATGACTATGCACTGCAACATTTTATTTGTAATGATTAATTGTACTTGTTCGAAATAAAATGTATCAATCAATCAATGTTATTACTTCAGGTAACCTTCTTTAGCTACCAAAGCTACATTACTTAAGCTAACTGAGGTTATCCAAGCTAACATATTTGTATTACTTGAAGAACACATTAAAGAAAAGCTGTAGGTTTCGTTAAGAGTATCTCGTTGTGTTTATGCCTTACATACTTGGTATACAAACAGTGTTTTAAATACTTAAATCTGTCCATAAACGCTCCTCTCTCTCCCACAGACCTGCAAACCTCGCTCTCGCAGGAGGCGCAGAGCCTCTAAATATGTGGACAAAAACCCAGCCATCATCTCCATGTCCTGGACGAAAAATAAAAACCATTGAGAAAGAATGTAATGTGTGTGTTTAACTTTAATACAGTGCCATCATCTGCAGGCAGCTCTGCAGTGTTTGCCCCTGTGTGCAGGGATTATTACATTCTTTAAAAAAAATTCAAAGATGTAGACTAAACTGCAAAGAATAAATCCTGACGATAACACCTGAGATAATTGAAGATACAGTCGCCTCTCATTCAAAACAGATGAATCACCCAAGCTATTAAGACACTTAGATATCTTACATATTTTGTGCAATAAAGATAATGTCCCTTAATGTTTTCTTTCTATACCTACTTTAGACAGATTCGACCTCCTAGGGTGCTCTACAAACATGAACAACATTACAAAAGAGTGCAGCAGAAACACATTATGAAATGGCTTTTAAAAAACAGTCAAAGAGAATAAAATAAACATAAAACAAGCTCATATATAAAATACATGTTATATATTGTGAGATATGAAAGTCTTCAGTCTTGATTTAAAAAAGGACCATAAGGTTTCATGTAGTTTGTTCCAGATATTTGGAGCTTAATAACTGAACTGCTCCATGTTTGTAATGTAGCAGGAGATCACAATAAACCATTCAATGCTTTTCAAACCAGCAGCAGTATTTAAAAGCCCTCTTTACTTTTACTTGAGCAAAGAAGTATAGTCAGTATTTCTACTTTCACCAGAGTATCTGTACTTCTACTTGAGGAAAGGAATGGATGTAGGGAATCGCAGTGTCTCTCTCTCGCTCCCTCTCTATCAGTCGCTTGTCAATCTTAATAGTCAATGAAATTAGGGAGTCCAAATCAGCTGGAAGCTCAAGAGGAGCCAACTGATCCTTTAATGTGCCGGACAATCCATAAAGGAAAGCATCAAACAATGCCGATTGGTTCCAGTCACTGTCCGCTGCCAGGGTACGGAACTTTATAGCATAGTCAGAAACCCTCTGCTAACCCTGGCACAATCCAACGAGTGCTCTGGCTGCCCCGCCCAGGTGGGATGTGCTGGAAGTTCTTGGTGAAGGTCTCAGCGAAGAGATCGAGGGAGTCACAAACAGGAGACCTTCGCACCCACTCTGCCGTCGTCCAAGCCTCAGCTCGGCCAGAAAGGTGGGAGATAATGTATGCCACCCTTGAGCGCTCAGATGGGTATCATGCAGCCTGGAGCTCAAAGTGGAGGCCGTACTGAGCCAGGAAAGCCTGACAATCACCGGAATCCCCAGAAAAACGCTCTGGTCGGGAGAGGTGAGGAGACAGGGTTGGAGTTGGAGACTGGACTGGAGTAGGATCCACTGGGGAAACAGACAATGGGGGAGCTGGAGGACTTGGCTGGAGTAATAGTTTTTGGATATTTTCGACCAAATAACAGACTTGCCCACCAAAAGATGACAAAACAGACTCCTGTCTCTCGGCCATCAACTTTAAGTCCTGGCGAAGCCCGGTAAGTTCCTCCTCTTGGTGGTAAATCCTCCTCCCTTGACTCTGAAGAGCAGCCCGCACAGAATCCTGGTCGGCTGAGTCCATGCTGGCCAGTTCGTACTATCAAGCACAAGTACGGGCACGAGCAAAAATAGGACTCAAGAGCACAACCAGGCTAAAAAGGTCTTTAGTCAAGCGTTTAATCCAAAAGGCAAAATAATACAGGCAAAGATCCAAAAATGTACAGACTGGAAGCAACGAAAAACAACCAACTAAGTTGGTACAAATGCTAAACAGCTAGAACTATAGCTTACGTTAGGAGAGTATCTAGGAGCACCTCCTGCTAGACCGACAAGACGAACTGGCAATGACCAAGGCAACAGCACAAACTAAATACACAGGAGAGGAGTAATGATTAGGGACAGCTGAGGCTCATTGAGGCCAGGCAGGTGATTAACAGGGAAGGAAAACACACAGGTGAGGGAGTGAGGCGATCAGCCAGGGCCAGGATGTGACAGATAATACTTTTCACTTGGGCTATCGACAATTTTGAATGCAGGACATTTGCTTCTAATACGTCGTTTTAACTTGGTAAATAAAAGGAATACTTCTTCCACCTCTAATCTGAACCTGTCACTGTTTTTAAAACTTTAATTAAATGTTTGATATTTCCAGAGACCCTTTCAGACCGGCAATGCTGCCCTGCATGTAATTCCGATTGTCCATCGGAATGTAACAAAAGTAAAAAGTCTCCCATCCCCCTTGGGAGACTTTCTCCACACATTCCGATGGTCAATACATAAAAGGCGCGTTCACACCGCAGTACTTTTCCCACTTTAGTTCCGATATAGTTCCGAAATGTCGCGTTCACACCAAAAAGAGCCGGAACTAAAATTAGTTAATGAGAACCTTTTTACCCCCTTTTCCGTCCCTGCTAGAGAGCAGGTACTTTCGTGGGAGAAAAAAGGTTCCTATGTCTAATTGGCTGGGCGGATTGCAAACCACGCCCCGTAAAACTCCCAAAAAGTTTTGTGAAGCTGCCATTTTATTATCCTCGCATTAGCATTATTAGCATTAGCGCAGCGCACAAACACAGAGAGACTAACTTATGGCAACACAAAATAAAACATGGGAGCGGTGGAGATGAGGAGGTGTCGGCGTTCTGGCGATTTACTCGGAAGGCTTCGACTCCGGGGACTTCGGGTGGCAGTGTACGCCGTGAAGTTGTTTGCGGCCTGCCAGTAAACCCAAAGCAGAAGAAGAAGAAGTGACGTCAGCGGCTTAATTTGCCTAATCCTCCCCCAGGGACTTATTCCGGTGAGAACGCGATCTGTACTTAGTTCATGAGAACTAAAGAGTTCTCATGAACTAAGTTCTGATGAACCTTTGTGGGAAAAGTACTGCGGTGTGAAAGCACCTAAAGACAGCTAACAGTAGTTGACTTCTCAGCTTGTCACTCAGAGGGGGTGGGGGCTGGTGAACGGTATGGTCAATGTTGGTAAACACAATGTTGACTTTATTTGATAATTTCAGTAAAAACTAACATTCATATTTCAGAGAGGAAGAGACACTGCATAAATATGCAAACCTAAAGTTAACTTTACTGCTGGAGAAGAGAGATCAGGGGGAAGAGCTGTGGCTGATGGGCCATTAGGTGTGTAAACACACAGCTGATCACCTGAGAGCTGACGTTTCATTCAGACTATTTAAAAAAAAAAACGGTCTGATTTCAACATTGCACAACAATGAACTCAATGTGTGATTGTTATAGCAGTAATATTAAACACTAATAATACAGTAAACGATTAACAATAGTATAATATTATAGCCCGTTTTCCCATGGTGAGATGACGAGGCTTCATTAAAAATAAACCTATTTTTAGTGAATTACTGAGTTTGGGCAAGTTAATAAGGTTTTAATGGAGTATATTCATATGTGTCAGTGCTTTCATGTCAAATCGGCGAACATAAACATAAATGATCGTGAAGGATGATGATTAAAATAGGATTAAAAACCGGTAGTGAGAGCCGTGCTGCATTTCCTCCCGTCGGATGTGAACAAACCGATTATTTTTGTAGTTGTAAACACATGTGGATTAAACCACATTTATTTGTGCTTTCATGTCAATTCGGCGAACATATGATACATTAAATGATCGTGAGGATGATGATTACAAATCGTTTGTTTGAGCCGGTCTGCATTTCCTGATGAAAAAACAAACCAACGGTTTTGTACCTACGCCAACGTGGATTAACCTCTTAAGCCCCAAGCCTGTTTTTCAGGTTTCAGGCTCGAAAATGACATTCCCAGAACAAATGACCATATTTTCCCTTCTAAAAGGGTTAAATTAATAATCTTTTTTCTCAAAGTAATGATGAACCGGTGAGTTGGATGTAGAAAAGTCAGAATCAATATAGATGTTTTTTATTTTAAAGAAAATGCAGATTGAACATGGTAAAAAACTGTAAATGATAGTGTCCGTCCAAAACATATTTTGTACTTATAGTGAAAACTAACCTCGTATGATGGGTTAGTAGACTAAAAGCTTTAGGAATCCCAAGTACAACATATAATAGGTACCCTGTATCAAGATTGATGCAAACAAGTTATATTTGACCTTTTTAAGACAGATTTAGCAAAAAAAACCTCTTCTGGGGCCATTTGGGTGGATTTTCCTTATCTTTGGCCCCCCTTCTTCGATTTTGACATGTGACATCTCTTTCTGACCGTTAGAGCCAATAGAATCGAAGGGAAATCGTCCCGCACACACTCATGTTAAAAACTTCAAATATGTATTTTTCATTTTTGCATGTGCCCACTGAAAAAGGTAACACTATAAGGCATTTTTATGCATTTCATTGTATACACCCCTTGAAAATGTCATTCGGCAAAACAAGGCTATTTTCCATATGATATTAAAATCAATGACACAGTCACAGAGAGTGAAAAATGTAATTATTGATCTATAAGGAATCTATATCCAGGTATAACATTTTCACACCAAAACTATTAAATATTTTGTCTTTTAAGGCAATAGCTTTTCATCCGTCAACATTTTTTTCCTACATTATTCCAGTACGGGTAAAAATGCTTTCAAATCATATGAAACCTCTTATCATAATTAAATTGCCTTCATTCATTGCATTGTTTATGTCAAGTAACACACTATTTTATATATTTGTGGTAAAATTCATTGTTTTACTGTATGAGGTCTTTCGTTGTACTGAATGACATACTGCAACTGCAATATGCCATTGCACATAGATCGAATAACTGGATGTAGTCCTAAATTTAAAAAAGGATACCAAAGACTTTATAATTGAACTTTACATTTATTGACATCAAAAAACAGACTCAGTCTCATAACATGCTTCAGATGTCCCGCCCGTTCGTCATGTCGGAGGGAGTCGGAATTGGTGGCAAAGGCTTGAGATGTACTTCACATTTTCTCTTAAAAGTTGCTTTCTTAACTCTTCTATTTCCTCCCTCAGTTTCCGGGTACGGTTTTCACAGTTTTTTTTCTTGCTTCCACGTGAAGCCTTATCAGGTGTTGAGGATGAGAGTGGTCCCTCCCAAGGTGAGGATGGCTGACCAGAAACAGATGGCCTTGGAAGTGAGGATGGCTGAGATGGTTCAGGTCGGGCAACTTGTGGAGGCTCATCAAAAGAGTCCTCAGACAGAGGTGTGAGGTTCATCACAGCTTCCACCTGCCTTTTTCTTTCCCCACGTCGCCTCTGATTGAGCCTCCACTGTTCCCTCTTCTTTTCAGCAGATGCTGTCAGTTCTGTGACGGACGGATGGTCATGCTGTCCAGCTTGCGTCCTCTGTTTATACCTACAAAGTATTTATGAATTAATTTATTAATTTAGTCATTTATTTATTAGATATTCATTTGTTTATTCTTTTTAATGAAGATTTAAGGCAAGTTAACTGCCAAATGCACTTTGTAGTGGTACTGTACTGTATATATGGAAAACAAATTCAGGCTTATCAATAGTGATGCTCCGATCGCCAATGTCGGGGCCGATCGGCAGAAGCAGTATCGACCGATCCGATCGAGTGGGCGGGGCCTATGGGATCTTCCATTTAAAGTGATGTTTAAAACTCAGTTAATGGGGCTCATTCACTGGCGCATCCACAAACAACAACCAACATAATTATCAAATTCAAATGAAGTACATTATTCAAGTTTACATTAACTTTGAATAATAACCATAGACTGTATATATAAATATAATAATAACACGGGAGAAATGAGCAGACGCGCTCTCTTTTCCTCTCTCCCCCTCTCTCTCTCCTGACAGCCCGTCAGTATCTCATGCAGCTCACTGATCCAGTAATGAGTGACCCGACAGTGAAGAATAAATATATTATTTATAATTAGTTTAGGTTAATAATAATAACCATAGACTGTATATATAGGCTAAATATAATAATAACACGGGAGAACACGGGAGAAATGAGCAGAAGCCCTCTCTCTCTCCTGACAGCCTGTCACTATCTCATGCAGCTCACTGATCCAGTAATGAGTGACCCGACAGTGAAGAATAAATATATTTATAATTAGTTTAGGTTGTTCCAGAGGTAGATAAAATAGGTAAGTGTGTTAGGTTTAACTAAGTGTGTGTCACCGGTCAGTCACCCCGGCCGAGATCCGGGAGAGCTGGTATTAAATTGTCGTTGTTGCGTTCCACCACGGGGGATTTCTGCTTCACACTCCTTGCATACCGCTATTTCTAATGTCTGTTTCGGACACCTTGAAATACTGCCGGACTGGTGAAGCCATTTTGTCAGCTTGTTTTGACGCGCACAGAGAAAAGTGTCATGTATTTTACGTCATAATTTTACGTCATGCGATCGGCATGTTTAGAGACCACCAATCGATCGGTAGAGAGTGAGTATCGGTATTAGATCATCCCTACTTATAGACAGGGGCGGCGCCAGGGGGGAGCTAGGGGGTGCTGAAGCACCCCCCAGGATTGCCAAAGCACCCCCTAAGCACCCCCAAGAAATATGTTTTTTTTCGAAAATTATTATTATTTTTATTAAATTAAATCTGGAAAAGTATTGATTACATCAATGCAAATGTGAAACAAATAAATGTTTGACCAAAAACGTAAAGCCAACACAGGTGATATGATTAGGCCAATGGCCAACACCCAGGGGCGGATCTACCGGGGTGGCATGGGGTGGCAACTGCCACCCTAAACAATAGCCTTGCCACCCCAGCTGCCACCCCAGTTGGCATCTTTGTTTTGAAAGAAAAGTTGTGGCTCATCGGACATTTATGAGAGAAAGTCTCTAATGTCCGAGTGCAAGTGAATGCAGCACAAGATGCACGTCATGTAACCCCTCCCCCGGTCCTGGCGCGAGAGTGGAAATATGATTGGTGGCGAATTCACTTGAACGGGGGGACGGCGCAAAACGAGAAGCCTTTCGGACCCAAGCACTGAAGGAATGAGGTAGTTGCGGTCTACAATGACAGAGAAGAGAATGTCAAGTTTGGCTGTACTCAGCATTGAATCAAAACGCACTACAGCTGTTGATCTTAATAAGTTTGTGAGGCGTTTTGCTGAACAAAATAGTAATCGCCGCATTTAGCTGTAATAGACATGCCAACTTGATGCTCTGCTCACGGATGACTCGATGAGAATAACAAACTGTTAAGATGATGACCTTGTATGTGTGTATATATTTTTTTCTTTGAGGGGGTCTGCCCCCAAAAAACTGTTTTAAGTCCTGAAAAAGTAAAATAAGACGGTGTGTAAAACTACACTGCCCAGCCAACAGAAAGTAACCACTTTGATTTAACTAGGCCAGTAGGTAAGGACCTTCCACTGGATAATAACTGCAGCGATGTATATGTTTTAGCTGAATACACGTTTTCTAACCCTAACTGATGCAGTTAGTCACTTCTTTAATGTTTGTTCTTTCTGATGTAAAGTCAAGGTTGTAACTGTATATCAATAATGATATCATTACTTTTTTTTCAAATTTGAAGGAGGGTGAGCAAGCATCTTGATGAACATTCATCATTAACTCCTCCAAAAAATATAGTTTATTCAATAATAAATGAATATGTGAATCATAACAGTTCTTCACTATATCTGTAAAGCGTCTTTGAGCACCTGTAAAAACGCTAACAAATTAAATCTATTATTATTATTATTATTTATTAACAGTGATTGACAGCTGATAGGAATAATATGATTGTTAATAGTATCATATTCATTCAGACAAACATCGATGAGACAGTTAATTAATGTACTTATTGCAGCAGTCTGCATAGATGTGGTACCCCTGCTGGTCTAAGAGTGAGACAAACTCATTCAGTTATTGTTCAGTTAAAATTCATTAAATTACGTCTGCCACCTTATATGTAAGGCTTTACTGATGTGCCACAATAATATCACGTATGTGATTGAGTTAAAATATGAGTTAAAATATTAATATTGTGGCTTTCCAAGTTAACATTGATTGTAGGGGTGTAACGGTTCACAAACATTTCGGTTCGGTACGTACCTCGTTTTTAGGTCACGGTTCGGTTCAGTACGTTTTCGGTACAGCAGAAACAATTATCACAAAACATTAAATATTTTTTTTTTATTATTATTAAACTATGACTAATGTATTCAAATAAATACAACATTTAATAAAATAAACATTAAGGTGCAGCATTTCGATGAACTGAAACAATCTGTATTTGAACTGTACTACCTAAGCAGCCAGCTTGACATTAGGACTTGCTTGTCATTGTATGTTCATGTTGTTTAAAGAAAGATGAACTTGTCCACATTGCTTGCTGGAGGAGGCTGTGGCTCAGTGGGTAGTTTGATGGACTTCGAATCAGGGGATAGCAAGTTCGAGTCCCACTGCAGTCAGCATGTCGTTGTGTCCCTGGGCAAGACACTTCACCCCAAATTGCTCCTGTGGGGATTGTCCACAGTACTGACTGTATGTAAGTCGCTTTGGATAAAAGCGTCTAACAAGTGACATGTAATGTAATGGCAGATCTGCTGGCACTAACAATGTC
>NW_027262562.1:0-2500 GCF_902827115.2 Pseudochaenichthys georgianus
GAAAGAGTTTGAGTTCAACTTTAAGACGAACAAAGACAGACGGTTTACTACCTGCGTACAATTACTGAAGTAGCAGGCATTTTATTTCCATCCAATAAACGTAAGAATACACTTTATTACTCTCTCTCTATCTTCAGCCATCCTTCCTCACGGTATTCCGTTTACATCTGATTATTAGAATATGTAATATGTCCATGCACACTGTCAAGCTTTTACCGCCAAGAACACGCGTGACCAATGAACGCTTTCAAGTTGAGAAAACGTCATTATTCAGATGTGTGTCTGCTTCCACGGAAACTAGTTAACGGTCCCGTGTCACGCTCTTCCGGTTATCACCCCCCCCCCCCCCTTGTTGTTATGAAGCTTGTTCTGCATGTCACGGTCTGCAGAGTCTCACGCCCTCAAAGTGCATCCTGTAGCGACCACACACACGCACGCACGCACACACATTTTACAACTTATATTTAAAATGTAGCATTGTTTTTTGGCCAAACAGACACACACACACGCGCGCACACACCCACACGCGCGCGCACACACACACCGCAGCGTGGATAGAGTTGATATTCCCCCTCATCCATTCACTCATCATTTCTCTTCCTCTCTTTTATTGTTTCTTCCCTTTCTCCTCCTCCTCTTGTAAATATGCTCCTCGTGGCCCGCAGGCCGCTGGCAGAGAAAGCATGGGCGTGGAAAATGTGGGACACACACACACACACACACACACACACACACACGCACGCTCTTTAGACAGCGTTACTGCCTTGCAGGCGACACGTTGACCCGCCTCTTCTCTTCACGGCTGATCACGTGACCGTCCATCGAGCAGAGCGTTCACCTCGCGCTGCAGATGTTCACACGTCTAACATCTGTGACGCGTTCACCTCCTTCTTTCAGGGGATTTCATTAGAAAGTTAAATGTTCTTTGTTTATATTTCCACCCCTCCAATCAAAACGCCTCCAGGATATATTATAACAATGCAGGATGCTCGTTTTAGGAACGGGTGCAAAGGTTCAGGATGGCTCTGAATCTATTCAACTTCAAATGTTACTGATGGATCAGATCTTTGCGCGCGCACACACACACACACACACACACACACACACACACACACACACACACACACTTTACTGTGCTGTTCTTTTACTGTTCAATACTCAAGTTGCTTACGAGTACAAGCCTGCGTGCATATGACCCAAGACATACTTAGTAAGTAAGTGCAAAAATATCAGACATGCAGAAAGGCCTATTTATTTATATATATATATATATATTAAGAATACTGATTGGATTTGAGTCATCGATGCATTTATCCATCACTTTAAGGTTAAAGGAGAGGATCATTGTGTTGCTATGCCGTTGCTATACAGCTGGGTCGATGACTGCTTCTTAAGAACAATATCGGATATATTTATATAGGCTTTAATCATAATATTATTAAAAAGTGCAGTAAAAAATGCGGACAATTACACAATGTATTAGAGTACACAAACGAGTAAAAGCCATGGATGTATTTATAGATTATTTATAATGAACTGAAAGGCATATCAACCTAAACATGAAGGGTTAATAAACACGGACACATCTGCACTGAAACTCGATGTTTACCGCGGAAGGCAAACTGGAGGCGTTGAGTTTTAACTTCTTCCAATATTATCGTTTCATCTCAATTGCGATTCCTCTGCTTAAAAATATGATTTATAACCGTTACTACCACACATGGGTGCACGTGCGTTGAAATAAACACGTTGATATTCATTAAATAACTGAAGTAATTATAAAACAAGTTATTTGGAAAGTATTATCCCCGCTATTGCCCGCGTTACCTCCACCTCGAAGGTGCGCTCGCTCTCGTCCAGGAAGAGGACCCGGAGCCGGAGCTTGGTTTCCTTGGAGACCCGGGACCGCGAGGCGAGGAGTCTCTTCCGGGTCCGGTCCCCCATCTCCGCGCGGCTCTCAGGAGGAGGAAGAGGAAGAGGAGGAAGAGGGTCTACCTACCGTCCATCTTCCTCTCTGTTAATCCCGCAGAAACACCGAGGCTTCACGCGCGCCTCTCCATCTCCATCCTCTGCGCGCGCTCTCCAGACGCCTAATGGCACTGCTGACGTCATGTCCGGACTCTGAACCCACGCTGACCGCGTGCACAGAGGTGAGAGAAGTACTTAGATCCATTACTCAAGTAAGTACAATAGTGCAGTGTGCACACATTTCTGTATTTTATCGCTTTTATGAATTTTCTTTTTTGTTTTTAATTATGATGTGTTAAATGCCGAAGTGAAGCACATTAAATCACCTCAAATAATATACTATATAATATAATACAATAATAAACTAACCTTGAACAGAATTGGTTTTCTACAGATGCTTCATTTGTGAGTGAAATAAAAAAAATGGATACAATTAGAAACATGTAATTTAAATATGTTTATGAACATTAGACGTGAAAGGGAGAATATCCATGAAAAGATAAATACATAATAATATTTCTATAAACAAAAG
>NW_027262562.1:5000-15000 GCF_902827115.2 Pseudochaenichthys georgianus
CTACCCAATGAAAGAAACCAGAAAACAAGTGTCTTTTGAATGATTTTTAATGCGTCTTAATGTCATCAAAACGTCACCAGGGGTGCGTTCCAATAGTCCATTTAGCGTAGGAACCTTCCTGACGGAGTGAAAGGACCCGGAAGTCCCTCAGTGGCAGCCATGATCAGTGCCGTTCCAATTCTCTACATCAGTGCTTCTCAAAGTGTGGTCCGCGGACCACTGGTGGTCCGTGAGCGCCCCCTAGTGGTCCGTGAGTATATTGGTAACATTTCACATTTGAAATAAATAAATACATTTAAGTTTTTCGATCTCTCGCGGGAATATCTCCGCAATGGAGCGAGCTTACGTTTCACTTTTGATTGCATGATATAGCCCAGCGCAACACCTTTGTCACGTATGTTGCCACCTGTTTGTACCATTTTCAGGCGATTTGTAAAAATCGATGTGTTTTGGGATATTTGTGGAGTTAGGTGGTCCGCGAGTGTTTTTTTATTGGTTAAGTGGTCCTTGGTATGAAAAAGTTTGACGTTAGTTTTTACTGAAATGATCAAATAAAGTCAACATTTCAGTCTTTACTGAGCTGTGTGGGGTTTGTTCAACTTCTAAAAGATGTTTGAATGGTGATATACACAGTGATAGATGTTAAGGACTAACGTTTATAATAAATACATCTGTATTGATTTTAAGATCTTTTCATCAATCGACGTATTGGGATCATTGGTATTAACGTGGACCGGAGGGAGAGGGTGACGAGCATAAGTTTCACTTTCCTTTTTTATTTCTATTCCAACTTTGGTCCTGAAGAATCTGTTTCTCTGTTGTCCACGTTCATAAAGCAAAGCAGCAGCATCAGAGCACGGAGCAGAGTCTCTAGATGAGTTCACAGGAGTCCCTCGTTCCTATTAAACATCCATGTTGTAGTCCGCTGTATAGAAAACTGTGGTTTCCATGGTTACCCCACAGCAGCAGACGCACATTCAGGACGTCCGCTGGCGCATCATAAACACGTCGGATAGTGAAAGTGCAGTCGATTCTCTAAAGTACCGCAGTCTCTTCTCCTAAGTCCTTTTTAAGTCTCCTATCCACTATCCCTTAACCCCGTGACGTTTCACTCAGAGGTCAAGGAATAGGAGATAGGGTTAGACGTTAGTCTTGATGGTGAACTAAGCTTTTCCTCTTGTTCCAAAACACACGGAACAAATCAAGAATAGAGCGTAACCTCTGGATGTGAATCTGGTGTCACACACACTTCTCCACGTAACGTGCGTGACCTTTGAATCTGGACTGAATCCTGATGTTAACATCTGCGTCTCGAGGGGAAACTCAGCATGTGTATTAATCCTGGCATCGCTACACAATCAAGCAAAGAAGAGCTGCAGCGTGACGAGGGAAAGGGACGTGATGTGGAAACAAGAAAGACTTCTAATCACACACACGCACACACACACACGCACACGCACACACACACGCGCGCTGATGAAGGATACGCTGGAAAAAGCTGCACAGAACAGAGCAGGTGCAAACCATTAACCACTGTATGGAAAGTCAAATAGCAGGACTGTGTGTGTGTGTGTGTGTGTGTGTGTGTGTGTGTGTGTGTGTGTGTGTGTGTGTGTGTGTGTGTGTGTGTGTGTGTGTGTGTGTGTGTGTGTGTGTGTGTGTGGGTGTGTGTGTGTGTGTGTGTGTGTGTGTGTGTGTGTGTGTGTGTGTGTGTGTGTGTGTGTGTGTGTGTGTGTGTGTGTGTGTGTGTGTGTGTGTGTGTGTGTGTGAGCTTTGCTGCGTGTGATATTGAGTTCTGTGATTCTCGGGAATGTCAGCTGTTGTTTAAACTTCATTCGTGTCTCTACTGTTCAACAAGCTCTTTCCACCCTCTGTCCGAAGCCCAGTCTGCTCTGATTGGTCAGCTGGCCGGCTCTGTTGTGATCGGTCAACCGCTTAGAGATGTCCCGCCCCTTATCCTATCACGTACAATGTGTTGGAGCGCTAGCCAATAGGAGCGCAAGTCTTCAGTGATGTCACGGTGTTCAGGAAGTAAACGTAAGACAGCTAACCAAGAGTCTTGCATGGTATAACTATTACTTACAATTTGCTAATAAATCTAAAACAAAGCATTTTCCTGGAAAACTGGATATTTAAAACACGTTTCTGACCTTTTGGAGTAAAAGACGACGTGGTGGAAAGAGGAATGAACCTGAATGCTTGTACAACCTTTCACATTGTGATATCATCTCTTCCCGTGTGGGTGATGGATCGACCTTCACAGCCGCTTCCCGTGCCGTCGGGAAGTCATTAGGCTCCGAGCTGATTTGAAAACACATCTCTGATTGTGTCACCGAACATTTAGGGGCTTTGGGAAAGGTGAGCGAGGAGAGTTCCCTGGCCTGTAATGGGGGTGATGGGGGTCTGATGGTGATGTGGGGAAACGGAGAGAGCTGATGAAGGAGATCGTATCTGCTGGGAAACAAACGGCTGCTTCGGGTTCCTTTCCTTCATTCAATTCCAAATTCAACCGGTTTCTAATCCCTTTATGTAACTTCACCTCCTTTTCCTCATTCCTCATTTCCTTTCCTTCTTCCTCCCTCCTCCTCACCTGTCCTTTCTTGTCTTGTCCTCTTCTTTCTCATTTCTGTCTTTTGCTTAATTTTTTTGTCAAGAAATAAATTAATAATAAACGATAGAACTAATAAAGGAAAATACAAATTCATACAAACAATCATTTTAAATGGATTATAATCTAAGATCGTAAACCTCTCACTCCAGGCTGGCCATGTCCCCTCTGCCCTAAAAACCGCTGTCATCAAACCTCATCTCAAAAAACCCTCCCTTGACCCGGGAGTGCTAGCTAACTACAGACCCATTTCCAACCTTCCTTTTCTATCAAAGGTGCTGGAAAAACGAGTTGCTGCTCAGCTCCAGGACCACCTGAACTCCAACAGGCTATTTGAGAAGTTCCAGTCTGGTTTCCGCTCCGGCCACAGCACAGAAACGGCCCTGGTCAGGGTCACCAACAACCTGCTGATGACGGCTGATGCCGGCTCTCCCTCTCTCCTCATCCTCCTCGATCTCACTGCAGCTTTCGACACCGTCGATCACGGCATCCTCCTCCATCGTCTGTAGGGATGTCCCGATCACCTTTTTTTGCTCCCGATCCGATTCCGATCATTTGATTTTGACAATCTGCCGATACCGATTTTTCCCGATCCGATCTTTATGCAATGCATTAAGAGAAAAAAAAGGTAACAGATAACGGCTGGTCATCCAACGCGATGAATTCAGCTATCTGGGCTGTTATTGTGTTGGCCTTTTCACTGTTCTGGGGCAGATTCTCTTTCCTTTTAAAAGTCTCTGAAAGTGTCGGTTGTTTCCGTGCCGTTACCTGAGTGGCCGCTGTGTACTCGCCGTGTTGTTGTTGGTGTTTGTTTCTCAGGTAGCGTATTAGATTGCTCGTGTTGAACGTAGCTCTGTTCTTTCCACCACGCGGAACCTCCGCCTTGCAAACATTGCATCTGGCTGTTACACTGCCTTCACTTTCAATTTTATAATACTTCCAAACTCCTGACATTTTCTCCGTCCCGAGTCACCAGCTGAACGTAGCCTCTCGTTAGCTTCCTGCTACTAGTAGACACTGCGCCCACTCTGTTGCCAGATTTCAGAGAAATAAGCAACCAGGTCTATGAAAACAAGCCCAAAGAAAGCAACACATACATGATGTTGTGTAATTTTAAACCAAAACTAAGTCCTCAGGATGACTTTAAGACGTGAACATGGTCATTTTTGTTTTGTAACATTAAATAATAATAAAAAAAATTATAAAAAAAAAAAAAAAAAAATCCCGATCCCCGATTTTTTTCTCCCGATCCCCGATTTTTTGAAAATCACGTGATCGGCTCCGATCCCCGATCACGTGATCGGATCGGGACATCTCTAATCGTCTGCACTCCACCATCGGACTCTCTGACTCTCCCCTTGACTGGTTCAGATCATACCTCACCAGGAGAACAGAGTACGTCTCCTTGGGCGAGGCAGAGTCGGGTACCCACAACGTCACCTGTGGTGTCCCTCAAGGATCAGTTCTCGGGCCCCACCCTCTTCACACTCTACATGCTCCCCCTTGGCTCTATCATCAGCCGACATGGAGTATCATTCCATTGCTACGCTGATGACACCCAACTGTACCTCAGGATCAACCCTACCTCCTCTGCAGCCCTGCCTTCACCTCCTCTGCAGCCCTGCCTTCACCTCCTCTGCAGCCCTGCATTCACCTCCTCTGCAGCCCTGCCTTCACCTCCTCTGCAGCCCTGCCTTCACCTCCTCTGCAGCCTGCCTTCACCTCCTCTGCAGCCTGCCTTCACCTCCTCTGCAGCCCTGCCTTCACCTCCTCTGCAGCCTGCCTTCACCTCCTCTGCAGCCTGCCTTCACCTCCTCTGCAGCCCTGCCTTCACCTCCTTTGCAGCCCTGCCTTCACCCACACTCACTGCCTGCCTGGAGGAGATACAGGCGTGGATGAAGCAGAACTTCCTGAAACTCAACAGCTCCAAGACCGAAGCCATTATAGTTGGCACCCCACACCAGGTTCGGTCATCCACCATCACCTTCTCCGGCCAGGACATTCCCCTCTCCTCAATAGTCACCAACCTGGGTGTTAAAATGGACGCCCATCTGACCTTTGAGGCCCACATTAAACAGCTGTGCAAGAACTCCTTTTACCACCTCAGGAACATCGCCAAACTCCACCCACACTCACTCTGTCTGACGCCGAATTCAAGGTCTCCGTCCTCACCCACCAGTGTGTCCATGGAACTGCCCCTCCCTACCTCAAGGAACTCCTCACCCCCCATACCTCCTTGCGGACCACCCGCTCCAGCAACTCCAACTTTCTCAAACCCCCCAGGACTAAGCTCCGTACTATGGGAGACCGGGCCTTCTGCTCGGCTGCCCCCAGCCTGTGGAACGCTCTCCCCGACCAAATGAGACACCACAGACCGTGGAGGCTTTTAAAAAGGCCTCAAAACCCATCTCTTCAAAAGAGCCTTTGCCTAGACCTTTTTATCACTCTTTTATTTTTTTGTATTTTTTTTTTTGTATTGCTTTTTTATTAATTCTACCGCGTTGTGTAATGTTTATTCATACTGTTCATGCTCACTACTTGTAGCACTTCGGGATTTGAATTCAAATATGAAGTGCTTTATAAATGGAACCCATTATTATTATAATAAAAAAGTTTGTCATATAATAATATAATATAATGGACACAGATGCAAAACATACATTTATTTTATTGATAATGTATAACAATCATTAACAAATATATAATAATATGGCAAAATGTAAAAAAGGAATTTAAATAAGACCAAAAATTACAAATTAAAAAAATAAGAATATATATGTGTAAATAAAATATAAATAATATACATATTCAAGGGGTTTTAATTAAAAAATAAATATTAATATAATAGTACTAAATATGTTTGTAATTCCCTGTATTTCTCTGTACTTTGCAGGCCTTCACACGGTGTCCCGTCCAGACTCAGAGACACAGAGAGCGGACGGGAATTTAGAAAAGAGGACGAGAGGTTTTTAAAAGGAGAGAGGAGATAAACGAAGCCTCTCGATCACCGAGTGTCTTTCATCTGAAGCAACAGGCGGCGAGAAGAGGAGAGGAGACGGAGAGGAGAGGAGACAGAGAGAAGAGGAGAGGAGACGAGAGAAGAGGAGAGCAGGAGAGGAGAGGAGAGGAGAGAGAGAGGATACGGAGAGGAGAGGAGACAGAGAGGAGAGGAGACGGAGAGGAGAGGAGACGGAGAAGCAGAACAAGGGGTGTGTGTCCGAATGCAGCAACAGGCTGTGAGTGTGTGTGTGAGAGTGTGTGAGTGTGTGTGTGAGTGTGTGTGTGTGAGAGTGTGTGAGTGTGTGTGTGAGTGTGTGTATGTGAGTGTGTGAGTGTGTGTGTGTGTATGTGAGTGTGTGTGTGTGTGTGTGTGAGAGAGTGTGTGAGTGTGTGTGTGTGTGAGCGTGTGTGTGTGTGAGAGTGTGAGTGTGTGTGTGTGTGTGTGTGTGTGTGAGTGTGTGTGTGTGTGTGTGAGTGTGTGTGTGTGTGTGTGTGTCTAAATGAGGTACTGAAACAGAGCTATCCTTGCGTCTCGACTGATGAGAGCTGAAAATAGGATTTGTCTCTGAGACAGAGAAGGGCGTCTGTTAGCACGTCTGTTAGCACGTCTGTTAGCACGTCTGTTAGCACGTCTGTTAGCACGTCTGTTAGCTCACATTTCACAGCCGGCAGACGTTTGTTCTCTCAATTACACTGAGATTAGAAGTGTTCAGATCCTTTACTTAAATACCTCACTAAGGCTCACAGAAGTAAAAGTACTATCATCTAAATGGACGTGTAGTGAAGTACTGGCAGAAAGTCAGAGTAGTGATCGTGAAATGTATTAAAAGTACAAAAAGTAAAATACTGATTGTTCCTTATTGTATGTTGCATTTTTCACATGAATTTAGTCTTTTTAAAAATATTTTCTGGCCAATCTCTCCGACATATTAGATACATTTTTTCAAATATATTCATGATATTTTTTCACATATTTTTTGGGGACATATTTTCATATTTTCATATTTTTTCATATTTCACACGTTAACGGTGTTTTTCACACTTTGTTCACAAATCCTTTCCAGCATTTGACTGCTGATGCTCCTTGACGTCAAAATCAAACAGAAGCGACACAATGTCCTTACCTCCTCAGCTGGTTAACTACACTGCAGCTCCATTTTGCACACACACACACACACACACACACACACACACACACACACACACACACACACACACACACACACACACACACACACACACACACACACACACACACACACACACACACACACACACACACACACACACACACACACACACACACACACACACACACACACACACACACACACCATGTATACATCACTTCAGGGGACATATCATCGACTTACATGCGTTTCCTGGAGACTTATCCTGACCTTAACCATAACCAACACATGCCTAACCCTAACCCTTAACCTTACCCTTAACATTACCCTTAAACTAATCCTAAACCTAACCAAGTCTTCACCCTAAAATTAATGATTCCCTTATGGGGACCTCCATTTTGTCCCCATAAGGGAGGCGAGTCCCCACACGTGACTATGTAAACAGATTTAGGTCCCCATAAGGATATTAATGCTAGTCCACACACACACACACACACACACACACACACACACACACACACACACACACACACACACACACACACACACACACACACACACACACACACACACACACACACACACACACACACACACACACACACACACACACACACACACACCACACGAAGGATGAGTCCTTAAAGTGATTAAAGCACAGTTACACTGACGCAAATTACACGTCTGACCTTAAATTTATATTAAAAATCCTGGATTGAAATGGTTGTGTGTGTGTGTGTGTGTGTGTGTGTGTGTGTGTGTGTGTGTGTGTGTGTGTGTGTGTGTGTGTGTGTGTGTGTGTGTGTGTGTGTGTGTGTGTGTGTGTGTGTGTGTGTGTGTGTGTGTGTGTGTGTGTGTGTGTGTGTGTGTGTGTGTGTGTGTGTGTGTGTGTGTGTGTGTGTGTGTGTGTGTGTGTGTGTGTGTGTGTGTGTGTGTGGGATGGTGTTAAAGGATTGCAGTAGATCTCATTATTACAGAGGAAGGGTTTAATCAGACGATGTTTTCCACTTGGTTAGCTCTCCGGCTCTCATCTTACAAATTAAACGTTTCTACGCTAACAGACTTTCTCTGATCCTCGTTCACTTCCTTCCTTTTCATTATGTTTCCTTTTTAATCCATTGACTTCTTTCCATTGTTTAGTTTTTATAATTCTTTCTCTCTTTTCCCTTAAAAATGACTATCTTTGATTTATTTTCTGTCTTTTTTATTATGTTTCTATTTCTTTAATTCAATTTCTTTGTATGGTTTATATTTCGTCACTTGCTTTATTCCTCGTGTCCTTCCTCAACCTTTTTCTTCTTCTCCTCTTAACTTCATAAGGTTTAATCTTTAACACTTTCTTTGGATCTTTGTTTCCTGCTCATCCTCCTCCTCTCTTTTCCTCTGTAATGTTATTATTTAGCCGCTGCAGGAATTCCCCAAATCTTTCCTTCGGTTCCTCCCTCTCTCCCCGCGTCTAATCATTTACACACTTTCACGGAGCGGGAGCTTTAAAGAGTCCTCTCCTGCTGATGTTCAGGTGTATATCAGTATGTAGTGTCTCTTCTTTAAAGAGTCCTCTCCTGCTGATGTTCAGGTGTATATCAGTATGTAGTGTCTCTACTTTAAAGAGTCCTCTCCTGCTGATGTTCAGGTGTATATCAGTACGTAGTGTCGCTACTTTAAAGAGTCCTCTCCTGCTGATGTTCAGATGTATATCAGTCTGTAGTGTCTCTACTTTAAAGAGTCCTCTCCAGCTGATGTTCAGGTGTATATCAGTATGTAGTGTCTCTACTTTAAAGAGTCCTCTCCTGCTGATGTTCAGGTGTATATCAGTATGTAGTGTCTCTACTTTAAAGAGTCCTCTCCTGCTGATGTTCAGGTGTATATCAGTATGTATTGTCGCTACTTTAAAGAGTCCTCTCCTGCTGATGTTCAGGTGTATATCAGTATGTAGTGTCTCTACT
Source organism: Pseudochaenichthys georgianus (assembly GCF_902827115.2). NCBI lineage: Eukaryota > Metazoa > Chordata > Actinopteri > Perciformes > Channichthyidae > Pseudochaenichthys > Pseudochaenichthys georgianus. Next base: position 13,685 of record NW_027262562.1, read on the forward strand.
TTAAAGAGTCCTCTCCTGCTGATGTTCAGGTGTATATCAGTATGTAGAGACTCTACTTTAAAGAGTCCTCTCCTGCTGATGTTCAGGTGTATATCAGTATGTAGTGTCTCTACTTTAAAGAGTCCTCTCCTACTGATGTTCAGGTGTATATCACTATGTAGTGTCTCTACTTTAAAGAGTCCTCTCCAGCTGATGTTCAGGTGTATATCAGTATGTAGTGTCTCTACTTTAAAGAGTCCTCTCCTGCTGATGTGCAGGTGTATATCAGTATGTAGAGTCTCTACTTTAAAGAGTCCTCTCCTGCTGATGTTCAGGTGTATATCAGTATGTAGTGTCTCTACTTTAAAGAGTCCTATCCTGCTGATGTTCAGGTGTATATCAGTATGTAGAGTCTCTACTTTAAAGAGTCCTCTCCTGCTGATGTTCAGGTGTATATCACTATGTAGTGTCTCTACTTTAAAGAGTCCTCTCCTACTGATGTTCAGGTGTATTTCACTATGTAGTGTCTCTACTTTCAAGAGTCCTCTCCAGCTGATGTTCAGGTGTATATCAGTATGTAGTGTCTCTAATTTAAAGAGTTCTCTCCTGCTGATGTTCAGGTGTATATCAGTATGTAGCATCTCTACTTTAAAGAGTCCTCTCCTGCTGATGTTCAGGTGTATATCAGTGTGTAGCGTCTCTACTTTAAATAGTCCTCTCCTGCTGATGTTCAGGTGTATATCAGTGTGTAGTGTCTCTACTTTAAAGAGTCCTCTCCTCCTGAGGTTCAGGTGTATATCAGTATGTAGTGTCTCTACTTTAAAGAGTCCTCTCCTGCTGAGGTTCAGGTGTATATCAGTGTGTAGTGTCTCTACTTTAAAGAGTCCTCTCCTGCTGATGTTCAGGTGTATATCAGTATGTAGTGTGTCTAATTTAAAGAGTTCTCTCCTGCTGATGTTCAGGTGTATATCAGTATGTAGTGTCTCTACTTTAAAGAGTCCTCTCCTGCTGATGTGCAGGTGTATATCAGTATGTAGTGTCTCTACTTTAAAGAGTCCTCTCCTGCTGATGTTCAGGTGTATATCAGTATGTAGTGTCTCTACTTTAAAGAGTCCTCTCCTGCTGATGTGCAGGTGTATATCAGTATGTAGTGTCTCTACTTTAAAGAGTCCTCTCCTGCTGATGTTCAGGTGTATATCAGTATGTAGTGTCTCTACTTTAAAGAGTCCTCTCCTGCTGATGTTCAGGTGTATATCAGTATGTAGTGTCTCTACTTTAAAGAGTCCTCTCCTGCTGATGTTCAGGTGTATATCAGTATGTAGTGTCTCTACTTTAAA
>NW_027262562.1:20000-27378 GCF_902827115.2 Pseudochaenichthys georgianus
CTAACCTCCAGGTGTTTTATTGAGCTTACCTTCAGCACAGGCCTTCAGGGTCTGGGGAAAGCCTTGGCAGCGAAACACAGCCACTAACTCACCGCCGCTCTTCAACGACGCTGTTAGGACTCAATTATTTCCCACCTTTGTTGCGTCCCAACCCCCGAAAACCCTCAGAGCCGTCGCCACAAGTTTTGGCCGCCATAAAGACGTCACTTCTTCTTCTTCTTTGGCTTCTTTTGCATCAAAAAGTCAACGTTGATTTTTGCTTTCCAAATTAAGCTGAGGAATAAGGCCGGTGTTGATCTTCCACAACAGGGAAAGGAAGATAATAAATGTAATTTCGTACATTTTAATATGTTATATGAAGTAACGTAACGCCTACACAATTTAAAAAGTCGCACAGGTTTCACACAAACAGCGACCGATTGGCAACTTTGATGAGAAATGTAGAAAAACGAAAACCAGGTCAAAATAAGTTTGGTTGTCATGAAAACTTAATTTCTTCTTATTCTTGTGCATCAAAACTGTGGAAATTGATGTGAGATATTGTACCAAAGAAGTGTGATACATGTAAAAAGGCAGAAAGTCTTGTTGCAATTTCCAGACACTAAAAGAGGTCTGTTGAGTTTCCCTGGTAATTATCAAATAGTAGCAGTTAAGTGAATACTGTTCAAGCAATACCTGTGTTTGTGTTTTATAGTGATTTCTCTGTTTTGATCCTTTCATAAATGTGAGGACTAAAATGGCGAGAGACAAAGGGCTGTAAAAAATAAGTTTTATTGCAGTGGGGGAGGTCGAGGTATGCAGCACAGGGTGTGGGGAGAGGAAATTCTGTTTGAGATCTCTGGCAGGCCAGGTTTTAAGGAAATCTATGTATCTTGAATAAGTATATGTGTGAGTTTATACATTCCTGTGTGTTAATAGTTGAAGGAACAAAAGGTACATTTTTCCTCTCCAATATAGAGATGTTTTTTATAGATTTCTGAAACAATGTTCCCTTTTTGTTAGAAATAGATGAGCACAATAGTTTTTTCTTTGACTTTTTACCTGTTTATCAAAAGAGTGTTTTAAGCTATTTGTGAAGAAGGAAGATGCAGAATTAAGGGTGATTTCTGTTTGGAGTGTAAAGATTATCCCTGATAATGTTTTCTGGGTTAAACCATCGATGGGCTTTACAAATGGGGAGGGACATTTTCCTTGAGTTTTAATGAGGTGCCTTCCCAACACCTGTGGCTTTCAAAGCTGCCAGGCGCTGATTTCACTGTGAGATAGCGTTTTGGTATCTCCCAAATGAAACGCCACCCCTTCTTTGCACTAGGGAAATGTTTTTCTGGTTGTTAGGTCTCTCTTCATGCGCTGAGAAGGCGATAGGATGTCCGCAGGGCGTGAATAAGGGCGGGAGTACTCCACACATTGCTTATATGATTCTTTGAATTGTATAAGTAATGTATTATATTATATCGTATTGCATTATTATTACTACTTTGTTTAATTAAAACGGATTATTGTTTAACTGGTATCCTGGTGTCTTCTAATTCCTTCCCTGTTATGATTTCAAGCAGGACTCGTCAAAACAACACGCGGTGAGGAGTTGGGTTGTAAACACCCCCACCTCACAACAAAACCTATAGGGGTGTAACGGTATCCGTATTCGTCCCGTACGTCATGGTTTGGACGTCACGGTTCGGAAGTCACGGTTCGGACGTCACGGTTCGGAAGTCACGGTTCGGACGTCACGGTTCGGAAGTCACGGTTCGGACGTCACGGTTCGGAAGTCACGGTTCGGAAGTCACGGTTCGGACGTCACGGTTCGGAAGTCACGGTTCGGAAGTCACGGTTCGGACGTCACGGTTCGGACGTCACGGTTCGGACGTCACGGTTCGGACGTCACGGTTCGGCACATGCAGTCACACGGCGAATACGCCTTTTTTTACGAGTGGGAAAAAAGTCCGTCACTCAGGGCAGTGTTACACTATATATAATCCAGGGGGCGGTATTGCGCCTAAAAGCCAGCCGCCCGTAAATAACAAATGAAGAACAAGAACAAAACACAACAAAACGAACACAATACAGTAGCTAATATGGCGAGTTCACACAACACACAGGAGCTAGAAGACCCACCTGCTTCTTTTAAATCAGGTGTGTGGGAACATTTCGGTTCCCTGTGGACTACAATAATGATGGGGTGCGAGTTGTGGATCGGACGAGGACGGTCAGTCCCCAGCGAGAGGGCTTTCTCGACGGCAGGCGCCATAGTTACCGCCAACAGATCTGCCCTCACTGCTGACAACGTAGACTAACTCATCTTTCTGAAGAACAACTTGAAAATAGAGTAAAGCTTGAGTACCTTTATTTAGGCATAATGGCCTCACACACTCACAAGTTAATTACACATGTTAGACATTGCTCCTAAAGGTACAGATTTTATTTTGTTTTATATTTATCATTGTATTTATTTTATATTTTGACATCAGGAGATGTTATACAGTTCTGTATTGCCTTTTATTGATTGTGATTCAAACACTTTCTTATTATTTTCAAGACATTCTTTTTAGTTCTACTTACTTACAGCTTATTGAACCTTGTTGTTTGACATCAGCCATTATAAATAATATGGCCATCTGTGTGTTACTGTTTGTGGTTTGTTTTTAACGGTGTAATACAGTTACTGATTCCAAATGTTAGAGTTCCTTATTTTCAACCAAAACGTGCACTACTGTTACAAATAAATAACAGCAAAAAAAATTATGCATTTGGAACTTTTTTTTCCTTGTTGTATAGAACCGTGACCGAACCCGGAGCAAACCCGTACCGAATCCGTACCGAACCCGTACCGAACCCGTACCGAACCCGTACCGAACCGTAACCCAAACCGAGGTATGAACCGAACCGTGACTTCTGTGAACCGTTACACCCCTAAGGAAAACCTATGTTTTTTATGTCCAAATGTAAAGAAGTCTCCTCCCGGCGACTTTGATGAGAAAATGTATGTGTGAAACGTAAAAAAAGAACGAAATCCACAACAAAAATAAGTTTGGCCGTCATTAAAACGTCACTTCTTCATCTTCAACTCTTTTGCTTCTAAAACCTATAAAAAAAGTATATTTTTTTAAACGTTATTTGGAGTTACGGAAGAACATGTTAAGAAGTCACCGTTGATTTGGTTTCACACCCTCAGTGACCTCCCTGTAGACTTCTGTCTAAATGACTAAATACGTTCCCTTCAGTTATTATACGCTCAAGTGAGTCATTGTACTTCCTTACGACAAAGCTGTTTCCGCTGTGCTAAGCTAAGCTAAGCTAACATGCTGCTAGTTTCCAAGTGAAACAGAGGAATCAGGTGTTGATCTTCGACAATAGGGAAAAGAAGTGAATAAATATCATTTCGTAAAGAAAATGACGTTATTTGAACTCCTTGAAATGTTAAAAATCCCACAGTGATGCACATTTACAAAACTGACGTCATCCAGGACAAAATAAGTTTGGCCACCGTCAAAATGTAACTTCTACTTCCTCTAGTTGTTGTTGTTGATGTTGTTCTGCTTCTTCTTCTGCCTCTTTTCCATTTAGAACATCCCTATTGGCGGCTTTGACGAGAAAATAACTTATGATACGTTTACAATGACAACATCCAGGTAGAACAACATAAGTGTGGCCGCCATTAAAACTTCTTCTTCTTCTTCTTCTTCTTCTTCTTCTTCTTCTTCTTCTTCTTCTTCTTCTTCTTCTTCTTCTTCTTCTTCTTCTTCTTCTTCTTCTTCTTCTTCTTCTTCTTCTTCTTCTTCTTCTTCTTCTTCTTCTGTGGAAACCTCCCTTCAAAGCAGATCAATCACCAAAGAGGCTGCACGGGGAATTAAAGCGCTTTCAAGTTGGCAAAGTGTTTCGGCTAACGAAGCCGTTATCTGCAGCGTGAGAAAAAGTTAAGCGATATACGTTGAAATGCATATCTGAGGGGATCGCAATTTCAAAGAGTCACTGGCGCTTATCCAATCACACAGCAGTCACTCTCTCTCCCCCCTTCCTCCCTCTCTCTCTTTATTTTATCTCCACCTCTCACACATTCCCTCGATCCCCTCTTCTTCTACCTTTTCTCTGAATCACTTCCATGTATTGCTATCACTCCTCTTCAAATATCTCCCTCTCTTTATCTCCACTAAAGAGTGTTGATCCCTTCCTCGCTCCAGAAACCTCGGCGTCACACACACACACACACACACACACACACACACACACACACACACACACACACACACACACACACACACACACACACACACACACACACACACACACACACACACACACACACACACACACACACACACACACACACACACACACACACACACACACACACACACTCATTCACATGTTCATTTTAATTAATACATAGATTTAAATTGCGATGCCTATGCGGTGAAGTGATATACACCCCCGCTAGTTAAAAGTCTTTTTTATTGCTTAATCAATGTTGAAATTAATGATTTAACTCCCGACCCCTCGTTATACACACACACACACACACACACACACACACACACACACACACACACACACACACACACACACACACACACACACACACACACACACACACACACACACACACACACACACACACACACACACACACACACACACACACACACACACACACACACACACACACACACACACACACACACAGGAATGTCTTCTAGGTTATTAATTATAACACTAATTAACCTACAACTAATGATTTGGCCTCTGCAAGTGCGTGTGTGTGTGTGTGTGTGTGTGTGTGTGTGTGTGTGTGTGTGTGTGTGTGTTAGAAAGAGACAGAAATGATGTGAGTGCTTGCATTTAAGTGTGTGTGTGTGTGTGTGTGTGTGTGTGTGTGTGTGTGTGTGTGTGTGTGTGTGTGTGTGTGTGTGTGTGTGCGTGTGTGTGTACATATATGTTAATTTGATTCCCAGATATGATGGATTATAGGGGCTTACGATAACGACAGTGAAACTTCTCTTCAAAGCTCCGGAGGTTCGTTTCCGTAATTCCGCTTGGCACCCGGATCAATAAAGTTTTCCGAGTCAAATTTTTAAATCTGAGCGTCTCGTCCAAATGCTTTCATTCTTCCCGTGCCATATCCCCGTTTCGTAGGAACCGCAGCGCTACCTGGGGACGGCAGGAAGAAGCTTTGATTTGTTCCATTGAAGGTATTTTCCCTCTGATTGGTTTAATGTTCACTTCTTACCCGGTTCATGATTGACTCTTTTCCCAAAACACCGTTTCTCTGCAGCGATCGGGGGTTTTAACAGTTTCCCCATCAAATGCTCGGCTTGTGAGTCATTTTCCCAGCTGGGATTTGAACCAGCAACACAGTTAATGTTACCTTTAATCACAAAAACACGAGGGGTTTCTTTTTTCTCTACACTTGTTATTTGTTACAGGGATTGGGAAATCCTTTTTGAATAAAGTGGGCAGGTGCAAAATCCATTTAATGCTTGAAAATCTAAATAAATGCCACTTCAATGTTATTATGGCTTTCAAGGTTGTCAGATTGATCACATTGCCCGACTGTACGTCTTTTAAAGTCCATTAGTTGTTGTAGATTTTACTTCCCGCAGGAATCCCAAAATGTCTGCCTTATCTCCAAATTTCGTCCAAACACACGGTTTGACATGACACTGGAAAAGTCTGCACAGAAGGCAGGAGTACTTCCTGAGTTGTTCGTGCACACATTTGCAGCAAGAAACAAGATAGAAAAAGAACGTGCGAAAGACGCAGCGATGGTCTGTTCTGCAGAGAGAGAGAGAGTCCTAAATAAGTGAATATATAACTACATTAGTATCTTATGCTCTCATTAGCTCATGAGGTCGTGGCTGCTTTCATTGTCACTCAGAAGCATCGTCACAATTTTAGATTTGAAGACAGGATATTTAGACATAACATGCTAACAAGCTACATTTCTCTTGGACATCTGCAAAGTAACCTTTAGATCTTTAAAAACCCCTTACGGCCCGTCCACACAACAGCGTCGACAGCTTCAATCTGCCCAGTCACTTTCAATGGGGTGTCGCGTTGCCTCGCTTTTTCGCCGAACTGAATTGTGAGTAGCAGAGCGGTCCGTCTCCGCCGGAGTAGCCAGCGCCAGCCAATCAAATCCTGTTTCGGAAAATCTGACAGCTCAAGCCGTAGCCAATCAAACCGCGTCTAAGCTGGGAGAGATATCCCGCCGTTCATTTCTATATTTCAAAAAAAGTCGGAGGAGAAACTAATTATCGCCGTAGCAAATCACCCGGTTTTGTATGACCAGACCCTCTTCACCTACCGGGATACAAACCGGAGGAACCAGCATGGAGGGAGGAGGCAGAGACAGTGGGGAAACTGGTAGGTTTTCGCCTGTTTGGGGAGTTTATATATATATTGCTCCCATAAAATCCCCGGGGGTTTTTGCTTTGTATGTCGGGGGCGGGAGATTCATGTGATTGGTTGTTGGCCGCGTTGCTTGAATAAAATCCCCAAGCTACAGACACGCCCAGTTCCAAGCTATTTTTTAAGCTGTAGTGTGGACGCTCCGTTAATGTTTGTAAGTAGAGAATCTGGGCTAAAACCGATGTGTGTACGAACGAGCTATATGCTAACGCCACCATGCTAAAATGCCCACAAATATAATGCTAACATGCTGGTTGTTTGCCGGTAACATATGTAACATGCTCACAATCTTCATTTCGTGTAGTAGCATGCTAACCTTTTCTAATTCAGCCAAAATGGATGATACATTTCACCTTTACGCTTTACTGCTGTTTGGATTCAAGCTAAATTCAATTGATGTCTTCCTTTCTTTGTCCTTTATTCTTCCATCATGTCTTTTTATTTACATTTCTTCTTCACCTCTTTTATGTCTCCTTACTATCAGATTTCTACCTTCCTCCGTTGCTTCCTCACCTCCTTTCCTCCTCCCTTCCCTGGTCTCCTTGAGCTGCTCCCACTGTCCTTCGCCTTAAGACGAGGGCTATTGATTTTACACACCTTGTTGAAATTGCGTCAAATACACACTCACCGTCTCTGTCTCTCTCTTTATTTATGTCTCTCCCTGCAACACACACACACACACACACACACACACACACACACACACACACACCACACACACACACACACACACACACACACACACACACACACACACACACACACACACACACACACACACACACACACACACACACACACACACACCACACACACACACACACACACACACACACACACACACACACACACACACACACACACACACACACACACAGCGGCACGGTGTGACAGCCAGGCTGACAATAGGTGGCTGTCACAGTGATTGATGGTACTGATTATATGTTAATAATGAAATAAACATTAAAAAACA
>NW_027262563.1:0-7500 GCF_902827115.2 Pseudochaenichthys georgianus
GCGCCTTCCACTAAAGGCTTTTGTCTCAGGGGGGGCCGAGGTGTCGCTCAGTGTGTGTGTTCGGGTGTTTTTCGGTTGTTGTGGGTCTTCGGAGGCGAGCGGCAGCCTTTGTGTTTGTTTGTGTGTTTGGAGGGCTTGATTGACAGCAATTACGGGAGCGTTCACACGAGGGCATGAACCTGTGTGAGTGTGTGGGAAACAAATGTAAAAATATATCAAATGCACAAACAAAATATAGAAAACACACACAGATCCAGCAGGTGTGTGTGCAGACGAACAGACGTTTCTTAATCCTCGAGCGGAGTGTGTTGTTGTTCTCTGATTCTCATCGAGCCTCATTTGCACATGAAGTGAAGCAGCGTCTTCTGATGAGGGAGACCTCTTTGTTTCGCCAGAGTTCACATTTTGATCCGTTAAAAACCGAGAACAAGCTGCGGCTGCGTTACGGCTGCGTTACGGCTGCGTTACGGCTGCGTTACGGCTGCGTTACGGCTGCGTTACGGCTCAGAAGCGTCCCAGAAGCGTCTCGGCGCTGGGCTCCGCTCAAAATAGGATGCAAGTCCATTTTCGACGCGAGGCGTAGCATGGCGCCGGGCAGGAAATGGACCGGTCAGAGCATCCGGCCCATCCCCAAAATAAACTAATTTTGCAGACCCTATCCCTCGGTAGTCTTTCAAGTAGGAGAAATGCCAGCGTTCTCCTCCGGTTTACAGGCACTATGTAAATTATATATATATAGAATAATTCTGATGATTTTACCACTAAAATACAGCAACACATCTTTGATTCATGTCGTTGGGATATTACAATTATTATTAACTTTGTCTGTACAAAGTAGCCTGTCCAGGAAATATGCCCAAATCAACAAAAATCGCGAGCCGGCAGGCAAGACGCTCCGCTTCTGAAATGCTTCTGAAATGCGCCCGGTAGGGTATGACGCCGGAGGAGGCCGGACCAAAACCGCGGCGCAGCCGCGACGCAGACGGACCCGGTGGAATCGAGGGGTAAAGGTCACATTAGCCACCTTTCGCTTAGCAGTGAAGTCGTGTGACCGTGCTGTAGTTCCTTTATAGCCCAACATTAGCCTCCTTTAGCTTAGCGGTGGTGACGTGAAGTCATGTGACCGTGCTGTAGTTCCTTTATAGCCCAACATTAGCCTCCTTTAGCTTAGCGGTGGTGACGTGAAGTCATGTGACCGTGCTGTAGTTCCTTTATAGCCCAACATTAGCCACCTTTAGCTTAGCGGTGGTGACGTGAAGTCATGTGACCGTGCTGTAGTTCCTTTATAGCCCAACATTAGCCTCCTTTAGCTTAGCGGTGGTGACGTGAAGTCATGTGACCGTGCTGTAGTTCCTTTATAGCCCAACATTAGCCACCTTTAGCTTAGCGGTGGTGACGTGAAGTCATGTGACCGTGCTGTAGTTCCTTTATTGCCCAACATTAGCCTCCTTTAGCTTAGCGGTGGTGACGTGAAGTCATGTGACCGTGCTGTAGTTCCTTTATTGCCCAACATTAGCCTCCTTTAGCTTAGCGGTGGTGACGTGAAGTCATGTGACCATCAATGAGTGGGAATCTAATGGACAAATGCAAATACGACATGGCTGCACCACTCTCTAGTTTGGCTTGCCTGTTGTTAGAAAGCCCACATGAATGTAAAGTATGTTACTTTATTGTGATGTATTTTTTGTCCCAGTTCTTTCGCCATTCACCACCAGTTTATAGACGTTAGGAAGTGCATAAGGGTGAGGGTGTTAATATTTATAACACCAAACCAAATAGCAGTGCATTATCTGGATGTTTTGTTTTACTAATATCATTCTCGTTACAGCCTAAATCAACGTAACTGGGAAAGTCAGTGTTCTTGGATGGAGGAGGGAAGGATGGAGGAAGGACGAATGGAGGAAGGAAGGACGGATGGAGGAAGGAGGGAGTAATGGAGGACGAAGGGAGGAGCATAAAGAGGGAGCTTGTGGCCGTCTAATGAGCCGTGGAAATGTTATCAGTGACAGCACTCATTATTTCCCCCGCTTCGTTAGCACGCCGCTAATCCAGTTAGCATGGAGGAAGAGGAGGATGGAGGGATTTGAGAGAGGAGAGATATTAGGAGAAATGTGAAGATGGATGAGAGAAAGGAAAGAAGAGAGGGGGAAAGCTCTATGGAGGGAGGACGGGGTTAAAGATAACAACATGGGACGGTTGGAAGAAAGATGGAGGGATGAGGGATATGCACTAAAGAAAGATGGAGGGATGAGGGATATGCACTAAAGAAAGATGGAGGGATGAGGGATATGCACTAAAGAAAGATGGAGGGATGAGGGATATGCACTAAAGAAAGATGGAGGGATGAGGGATATGCACTAAAGGAAGATGGAGGGATGAGGGATAGGCACTAAAGAAAGATGGAGGGATGAGGGATATGCACTAAAGAAAGATGGAGGGATGAGGGATATGCACTAAAGAAAGATGGAGGGATGAGGGATATGCACTAAAGAAAGATGGAGGGATGAGGGATATGCACTAAAGGAAGATGGAGGGATGAGGGATATGCACTAAAGAAAGATGGAGGGATGAGGGATATGCACTAAAGAAAGATGGAGGGATGAGGGATATGCACTAAAGAAAGATGGAGGGATGAGGGATATGCACTAAAGGAAGATGGAGGGATGAGGGATATGCACTAAAGAAAGATGGAGGGATGAGGGATATGCACTAAAGAAAGATGGAGGGATGAGGGATATGCACTAAAGAAAGATGGAGGGATGAGGGATATGCACTAAAGGAAGATGGAGGGATGAGGGATATGCACTAAAGAAAGATGGAGGGATGAGGGATATGCACTAAAGAAAGATGGAGGGATGAGGGATATGCACTAACGAAAGATGGAGGGATGAGGGATATGCACTAAAGAAAGATGGAGGGATGAGGGATATGCACTAAAGAAAGATGGAGGGATGAGGGATATGCACTAAAGAAAGATGGAGGGATGAGGGATATGCACTAAAGAAAGATGGAGGGATGAGGGATATGCACTAAAGAAAGATGGAGGGATGAGGGATATGCACTAAAGAAAGATGGAGGGATGAGGGATATGCACTAAAGAAAGATGGAGGGATGAGGGATATGCACTAAAGAAAGATGGAGGGATGAGGGATATGCACTAAAGAAAGATGGAGGGATGAGGGATATGCACTAAAGAAAGATGGAGGGATGAACAAAGGTGGATAAACGGGAGGGATTGAGGGAAAACAGTGCGATGGATAAAAGAGGAATGGAAGAAGGAAAAGGACATGAAGTGGAGCAAGGGTCTGCGCTTCTCCCTCCACTCGTTTGTTTTCCAATTAGCGGAGCAGGAAGTCGTTAGTGTAGCCACGGCAACGCTTCCTGTTCTCCTGATTAGCCCCGAGTTTCTACTTCATGTTTTCTGTTAAAGCTGCGTCTCGTCCTCTGATCTTTGAGCTTCATGCCGACAAATTGGGTGTTCACACACACACACACACACACACACACACACACACACACACACACACACACACACACACACACACACACACACACACACACACACACACACACACACACACACACACACACACACACACACACACACACACACCACACACACACACACACACACACACACACACACACACACACACACACACACACGTTTTTGAGGTCAGAGAGAGCGTTTGTTGTATTGTGTCTTATATGAATGCGAGAGCAGACTGGGTACACTGCAGCTGTGCGTACGGCGATGAAGCCTTTGGATCTTTTGGATCTTGAAATGTAAATCCATTCCCTCCGGCGTGGACATCTCATCGCATGTCACTCTCCGCATGTCGCTGAGATGTGCACGTGCACTCCCTGGCTTCAGGCCAAACTGACCTCGGGGCGGAGAGAGGAGAAAGGTCAACAGGCGCTGTCTTCGTGGAAACAGAAAGAACGAGTTTACTGGCCGAGTGTTCGTGAGATTATGAGAGATATCTCGTGTAATAGAAAACAGAAGATGACATGTTTGCCTTCAGGGCGGCGCCGGCGAGAGGTCATCCAGGATATAACAGGTGGGGAGATCTCTGGGTTCCATGGAACGTTGGATTCGGATGTTCCTGTTGTCCTGATGGCAGCTCGGAGAGGACATTCCCATCAGAACATCTGGAGGGAAACACACTTTGTGGATTTGTTTGTTGACGTATAACACACATGTTTCCAGTCAGTCTGCGAAAATACACTTTAGAACGAGGATCAACCAGGATACAGACTTTCATGACAATACGTCTGGCTTATTCTACTTTTAGTGCATGTAAATGGTCTGCAGAGACTAACATCCCTGTGTATTTTAGGTATTTGGGTTCAACTTGTAAGAAGTAGAAAGTACAGGTATTTGTGTTCAACATGTGAGAAGTAGAAAGTACAGGTATTTGTGTTCAACATGTGAGAAGTAGAAAGTACAGGTATTTGTGTTCAACGTGTAAGAAGTAGAAAGTACAGGTATTTGAGTTCAACATGTAAGAAGTAGAAAGTACAGGTATTTGAGTTCAACATGTAAGAAGTAGAAAGTACAGGTATTTGAATTCAACATGTGAGAAGTAGAAAGTACAGGTATTTGAGTTCAACATGTAAGAAGTAGAAAGTACAGGTATTTGGGTTCAACATGAGAGAAGTAGAAAGTACAGGTATTTGTGTTCAACATGTGAGAAGTAGAAAGTACAGGTATTTGGGTTCAACATGTAAGAAGTAGAAAGTACAGGTATTTGAGTTCAACATGTAAGAAGTAGAAAGTACAGGTATTTGGGTTCAACATGTAAGAAGTAGAAAGTACAGGTATTTGAGTTCAACATGTAAGAAGTAGAAAGTACAGGTATTTGAGTTCAACATGTAAGAAGTAGAAAGTACAGGTATTTGAGTTCAACATGTGAGAAGTAGAAAGTACAGGTATTTGAGTTCAACATGTGAGAAGTAGAAAGTGCAGGTATTTGAGTTCAACATGTGAGAAGTAGAAAGTACAGGTATTTGAGTTCAACATGTAAGAAGTAGAAAGTACAGGTATTTGAATTCAACATGGGAGAAGTAGAAAGTACAGGTATTTGAGTTCAACATGTAAGAAGTAGAAAGTACAGGTATTTGAATTCAACATGTGAGAAGTAGAAAGTACAGGTATTTGAGTTCAACATGTAAGAAGTAGAAAGTACAGGTATTTGAATTCAACATGTGAGAAGTAGAAAGTACAGGTATTTGAGTTCAACATGTGAGAAGTAGAAAGTACAGGTATTTGAGTTCAACATGTAAGAAGTAGAAAGTACAGGTATTTGAGTTCAACATGTAAGAAGTAGAAAGTACAGGTATTTGAGTTCAACATGTGAGAAGTAGAAAGTACAGGTATTTGAGTTCAACATGTAAGAAGTAGAAAGTACAGGTATTTGAGTTCAACATGTGAGAAGTAGAAAGTACAGGTATTTGAGTTCAACATGTGAGAAGTAGAAAGTGCAGGTATTTGAGTTCAACATGTGAGAAGTAGAAAGTACAGGTATTTGAGTTCAACATGTAAGAAGTAGAAAGTACAGGTATTTGAATTCAACATGGGAGAAGTAGAAAGTACAGGTATTTGAGTTCAACATGTAAGAAGTAGAAAGTACAGGTATTTGAATTCAACATGTGAGAAGTAGAAAGTACAGGTATTTGAGTTCAACATGTAAGAAGTAGAAAGTACAGGTATTTGAATTCAACATGTGAGAAGTAGAAAGTACAGGTATTTGAGTTCAACATGTGAGAAGTAGAAAGTACAGGTATTTGAGTTCAACATGTAAGAAGTAGAAAGTACAGGTATTTGAATTCAACATGTGAGAAGTAGAAAGTACAGGTATTTGAGTTCAACATGTGAGAAGTAGAAAGTACAGGTATTTGAGTTCAACATGTAAGAAGTAGAAAGTACAGGTATTTGAGTTCAACATGTGAGAAGTAGAAAGTACAGGTATTTGTGTTCAACATGTAAGAAGTAGAAAGTACAGGTATTTGTGTTCAACATGTGAGAAGTAGAAAGTACAGGTATTTGGGTTCAACATGTGAGAAGTAGAAAGTACAGGTATTTGAGTTCAACATGTAAGAAGTAGAAAGTACAGGTATTTGTGTTCAACATGTAAGAAGTAGAAAGTACAGGTATTTGGGTTCAACATGTAAGAAGTAGAAAGTACAGGTATTTGAGTTCAACATGTAAGAAGTAGAAAGTACAGGTATTTGTGTTCAACTTGTGAGAAGTAGAAAGTACAGGTATCCCCTGTCCAGAGGGACTTTCTCTATAGGCGCTTTCACATCGGAGTACTTTTCCCGTTTAGTTCCGATAGTTTCTGGGAATTTGCGTTCACACTAAAAAGAGAACTGTTACCTCTTTGTAGTCCCTGCTAGAGAGGTGGTACTGTCCTGGGGAGAAAAAAGTTCAAATTTCTGATTGCCTTGGCAAATTGCAAACCACGCCCCGTAAAACTCTGAAACGTTTTTTGAAGCCGCCATTGTATTTGCTGGCATTAGCATTATTAGCATTAGCATTATTAGCATTAGCCCCGCGCACCAACGGAGAGAGAATAACTTATGGCAACACCAAAGAAAACATGGGAGCGGTGGAGATGAGGAGGTGTCGGCGTTCTGGCGATTTACTCAGAAGGCCTTCCCCAACTCCGGGGACTTGCGGCCGGGGACTTCGGGTGGCAGTATACGCCGTCAGCGGCTTCATTTGCGTAATCTTCCCTCAGGGAACTTATTCCGGTGTGAACGCGATCTGTACTTAGTTCCATGGGGGAAGTAAGTGCTGGGAACTAAGTATGGCAAAGTGAAAGCGGATATTGTACGTGATAGGCTAAGGGGCGGGACATCTCTAAAGCAGGTCGACCAATCACAACAGAGCCGGCCAGCTAACCAATCAGAGCAGACTGGGCTCTGGTTTCAGACAGAGGGTGAAAAGAGGTGCTGCTGCACAGGCAGTATGAGAAGAATAAAGAGCTTTTTGAACATTAAAGCATGGAGACATGTAGAGACACTACATACTGATATACACCTGAACATCAGCAGGAGAGGACTCTTTAAAGTAGAGACACTACATACTGATATACACCTGAACATCAGCAGGAGAGGACTCTTTAAAGTAGAGACACTACATACTGATATACACCTGAACATCAGCAGGAGAGGACTCTTTAAAGTAGAGACACTACATACTGATATACACCTGAACATCAGCAGGAGAGGACTCTTTAAAGTAGAGACACTACATACTGATATACACCTGAACATCAGCAGGAGAGGACTCTTTAAAGTAGAGACACTACATACTGATATACACCTGAACATCAGCAGGAGAGGACTCTTTAAAGTAGAGACACTACATACTGATATACACCTGAACATCAGCAGGAGAGGACTCTTTAAAGTAGAGACACTACATACTGATATACACCTGAACATCAGCAGGAGAGGACTCTTTAAAGTAGAGACACTACATACTGATATACA
>NW_027262563.1:12500-20000 GCF_902827115.2 Pseudochaenichthys georgianus
GAGGTGTTAGTGGTTTAGGAAGAGGGGAGTTCTTCACAAAGCCAGCGCTCCCTAATACTTCGAACCTGATCAGTCATCGCCATCGCTACGATGGTGTGTTAAAAGCGTACGAAGACAATAATACAATACAGTGTGTGTGTGTGTGTGTGTGTGTGTGTGTGTGTGTGTGTGTGTGTGTGTGTGTGTGTGTGTGTGTGTGTGTGTGTGTGTGTGTGTGTGTGTGTGTGTGTGTCTGCCTGCGCGCGCGCGTTGGAGCTATGTGCAACTCAAGGCATATGCTCGAACCGGAGCTGCCTGGACGCTGCAATCATGAGTGTGCTGACTCCTCCTCCAATGTCCCGCTGTCTGCTTCCTGCATCAAGTCAAGTGCTCGGCGCAGTTGAGGCGAAATGTCGCTCCTCTGTTTTCATTTAAACAGCTCCTTATATCCGTTAGCGCAGCTAGCTAGCACCAGATGCTAACAACAACAATGCACGTAAGGTCTCTGTCTCGCTCGCTCGGGCCACACACACACACACACACCCTCCCGGTCCTCCCGATGGCCAGTCGGTGCCTGCCGGTGAGCGTGGAAGTGTGGTCTGCCACAAGCGGGCGGCAGGAGCGGGCTGTCAGCAGATGGTATTCTAAACTCGATGCGCTCTGAAACTACGGGGCGGCCGAGGAAAAAAAAATACACATGCGTTAATCGTGTTAAAATAATTAGTGGCGTAATTTTTATTTTTATTATCGGTTATCGGTATCGGTCTTGAGAAGCAGGAAGTTATCGGTATCGGTATCGGTTTCAAAAAACCAATATCGTGCATCCCTATACAAAACTCGTCTTTACCTTTCAAATGTTCCCGGGCAAACCTCAGCCTGGCTCTGACGTGCCGCTCTCTGAGTAGAGGGGTTCTTCTGGGACGACGGCCCTGAAGCCCACCACGACGAAGAGCCCTCACCGCTGTGTTCCTTCAAACATCGAGAAGAGGCCAGGTCGGCAACAACCATCTTGGCAGGTGTCCGGGGATTCTTGCTGACATCTCTGACTAGTGTCCTCTCCAGAGTGCTTGAAATCTTGCGCTTTCGACCACGCCTAGGTTTGGTTCTTACAGAATGTGTCTCCTTGTACTTCGCCGTGATGCAACGCACAGCAGTTCTAGACACTCTGAAGCGCTTGGAAAAAGCAGTACAGCCTTCCGCCTTATCACGAGCCTCTTCTTTCTGAGCTCAAGACTGATTTCCTTTGTCTTTGGCGTGGTGAGTAGGAGTAGGAGTATAGTCCCTCTCAACAAGGTATTCAAGTGCCTGTTTCTGGGAGTCCTTTTATGCTGATTGAATGCTCAGGTGTGGCTTGAAAGCTGATTGGTTGATTAGGTGTGGCTTGAAAGCTGATTGGTTGATTAGGTGTGGCTTGAAAGCTGATTGGTTGATTAGGTGTGGCTTGAAAGCTGATTGGTTGATTAGGTGTGGCTTGAAAGCAAAAATTCACATGGGGGCTAATATTTTTGACAAACCCATTTTTCACTATATTTTATATTACATTACATTGCATTTAGCTGACGCTTTTATCCAAAGCGACTTACAATAAGTACAAGTACATATAAAGTGTGTGTGTGTGTGTGTGTGTGTGTGTGTGTGTGTGTGTGTGTGTGTGTGTGTGTGGAGAGAGCGAGAAATAACTCCCGATTCCCCCAATGATTTAAATAAGGACAATACCTGATTTACTGATTTAGACATTTCTTTCCCAATTCAAAAATGGGCGTATTAATAAAAGCAGAATATTGCACATAGTAAAAAGAGAACATATGACCAGAAAGAGACACAGAGCCATCCAGAACTAACTGATGCTCTGCCAATGGGACACACGGAGACTCATCTGACTCGACCTCATGGAATCAGCTCTGAGAGTAGCTGAACACACAATCTGTGTTCAACACCCTGTGAGTGCTGACTTTGACCTCCCGGTTCTGTGTGTGTGTGTGTGTGTGTGTGTGTGTGTGTGTGTGTGTGTGTGTGTGTGTGTGTGTGTGTGTGTGTGTGTGTGTGTGTGTGTGTGTGTGTGTGTGTGTGTCATCACATCCCGGTGTCTGTCACCACGTCTTAAACTCCTGCCACTTACTGTGTTATCGGAGCAGTCACGTCTGAGCAGTGCTTGCTGGGAGATGGAGTCAGCGGCGTGTTGACGTGTGTCACCTCGGAGGAAACCTGACCTGGTTCGAACACGGTCTAGCGCTCAGGGAACAATAGCAGGGCTCAGAAGATGAACGGGCGGTTGAAGGTGCAGGCGCCGCTCGATTTAGAGATGTTTTTGCTCGACTAGTGGAAAGGAAACAACCTCCGTCCACATTCAGCTGTTCATCCCAATGACTGTCTGTAGACTTCTCCTGCGTTCATCAGAAGGTAGCATCAGCCGCTGTGAAGCTGACCGTTGAGCGGCCCGACCAAGCAAGGAGACAGAAGCCGAGGATGCAAATATAACCCGGTGGGCCAATCAGCACCAGCCATGGGGAAAGGGAACACTTTTCAAAATAAAACAATAGTACAAGGCCCGAAGCCGTCGAGCCACTGTGACGAAGCCATCTTCGGCACAGCCTCGTTTGCATGTTTAAACATAACAAGACTAAATGTTAGCTGACAATGGTTTTCATCACCGTTGCTTTATTTATTTATTTAATCTGTGGATTATGCTGTATTGCTGTTTTAATAACTTTGAAATTCTATTTTATCATGTTTTATCACCACTGTAAAGCGTCTTTGAGCACCTGGAAAAGCGCTTTGAAATGCAATGTATTATTATTTATTATTATTTAAAGGTAGAATAATATGAGATAAATAAAATAATCTATATTAACACAGAGCAGAAAAAAGGAGAACTCTTTGTAGTGAAACTACCAAAAAGAGACGTAAAACTACAGAAATAGATATGAAACTACCGAGAAATAGACGACGAATCACCAAAAAGAGACGTAAAACTACAGAAATAGATATGAAACTACCGAGAAATAGACGACGAATCACCGAAAAGAGACGTAAAACTACAGAAATAGATATGAAACTACCGAGAAATAGACGACGAATCACCGAAAAGAGACGTAAAACTACAGAAATAGATATGAAACTACCGAGAAATAGACGACGAATCACCGAAAAGAGACG
Source organism: Pseudochaenichthys georgianus (assembly GCF_902827115.2). NCBI lineage: Eukaryota > Metazoa > Chordata > Actinopteri > Perciformes > Channichthyidae > Pseudochaenichthys > Pseudochaenichthys georgianus. The sequence goes on from NW_027262563.1 coordinate 15,636, forward strand.
TAAAACTACAGAAATAGATATGAAACTACCGAGAAATAGACGACGAATCACCGAAAAGAGACGTAAAACTACAGAAATAGATATGAAACTACCGAGAAATAGACGACGAATCACCGAAAAGAGACGTAAAACTACAGAAATAGATATGAAACTACCGAGAAATAGACGACGAATCACCGAAAAGAGACGTAAAACTACAGAAATAGATATGAAACTACCGAGAAATAGACGACGAATCACCGAAAAGAGACGTAAAACTACAGAAATAGATATGAAACTACCGAGAAATAGACGACGAATCACCAAAAAGAGACGTAAAACTACAGAAATAGATATGAAACTACCGAGAAATAGACGACGAATCACCGAAAAGAGACGTAAAACTACAGAAATAGATACGAAACTACCGAGAAATAGACGACGAATCACCGAAAAGAGACGTAAAACTACAGAAATAGATACGAAACTACCGAGAAATAGACGACGAATCACCGAAAAGAGACGTAAAACTACAGAAATAGATACGAAACTACCGAGAAATAGACGACGAATCACCAAAAAGAGACGTAAAACTACAGAAATAGATACGAAACTACCGAGAAATAGACGACGAATCACCGAAATGAGACGTAAAACTACAGAAATAGATACGAAACTACCGAGAAATAGACGACGAATCACCGAAAAGAGACGTAAAACTACAGAAATAGATATGAAACTACCGAGAAATAGACGACGAATCACCGAAATGAGACGTAAAACTACAGAAGTAGATATGAAACTACCGAGAAATAGACGACGAATCACCGAAAAGAGACGTAAAACTACAGAAATAGATATGAAACTACCGAGAAATAGACGACGAATCACCGAAAAGAGACGTAAAACTACAGAAATAGATATGAAACTACCGAGAAATAGACGACGAATCACCGAAAAGAGACGTAAAACTACAGAAATAGATATGAAACTACCGAGAAATAGACGACGAATCACCGAAAAGAGACGTAAAACTACAGAAATAGATATGAAACTACAGAGAAATAGACGACGAATCACCAAAAAGAGACGTAAAACTACAGAAATAGATATGAAACTACCGAGAAATAGACGACGAATCACCGAAAAGAGACGTAAAACTACAGAAATAGATATGAAACTACCGAGAAATAGACGACGAATCACCAAAAAGAGACGTAAAACTACAGAAATAGATATGAAACTACCGAGAAATAGACGACGAATCACCGAAAAGAGACGTAAAACTACAGAAATATGAAACTACCGAGAAATAGACGACGAATCACCAAAAAGAGACGTAAAACTACATAAATAGATATGAAACTACCGAGAAATAGACGACGAATCACCGAAAAGAGACGTAAAACTACAGAAATAGATATGAAACTACCGAGAAATAGACGACGAATCACCGAAAAGAGACGTAAAACTACAGAAATAGATATGAAACTACCGAGAAATAGACGACGAATCACCGAAAAGAGACGTAAAACTACAGAAATATGAAACTACCGAGAAATAGACGACGAATCACCAAAAAGAGACGTAAAACTACAGAAATAGATATGAAACTACCGAGAAATAGACGACGAATCACCGAAAAGAGACGTAAAACTACAGAAATAGATATGAAACTACCGAGAAATAGACGACGAATCACCGAAAAGAGACGTAAAACTACAGAAATAGATATGAAACTACCGAGAAATAGACGACGAATCACCAAAATGAGACGTAGAATTACAGAAAATACACTTAAACCTACCAGAAATAGACGTAAAGTCACCTAAAAGAGAGATAAAGTACGAAAAATAGGTGTAAAACTACCACAAAGTTGATATTATAATCATATGTAATCAGATGATGCATCAACATGTCAGAAGCCTGCAGTATTATTTACATGAGGTTTTGAACGTGTTGTCTCAGCTGCAGAGCTCCAACATGGCGTCTGTCATCAGACCCGACACACACTCTCAACCTCTCACACCCCCCGCTCTCTTCACGTCTCGTTGAACAAAGTGAGGCGGCTCCAGTGATGAAGGAGGAACCTCACCTGCAGCCAGGGTTCAGAGCAGGAGATTTTAAAGGTTCCCCCGGGAGACGTTCAGACGCTGGTCCATAATCCGAGTTGAACTGAAAGCATACGGGTTCATCGAGACTCCTAAAAACATTCCTTTGAGTTTCAACAGCATAGGAGAAGAGGAGGCTGAAACATAAGATGATGTGTTGTGTCCGGCTGATTTAAGCTTCCATTGATGTTTTACTTTTTAAGGAGATGAAATCATCAGAAACAGAATCATTTATTTAACCCAGGGAAAAAGGATTGTGTCACAGTTGCTCCATTTTAGAATTAAATAATAGAAGATTAAAGAACTTAGGGAAGCTGTGGCTCAGTAGTTAGTGCGCTGAACTTCGAATCAGGAGATGGCAAGTTCAAACCCCACTGCAGTCAGCATGTCGTTGTGTCCCTGAGACACTTCACCACAAAGTGCCCACAGGACTGAGTATGTTAGTCGCTTTGGATAAAAGCCACTAACAAGTAACATGTAGTGTAGTGTAATGTAATGTAATGTAGTGTAATGTAGTGTAATGTAATGTAATGTAGTGTAATGTAGTGTAGTGTAATGTAATGTAATGTAATGTAGTGTATTATAAAACGGACAAGTCAAATCAAGCAATCTGATTGGTTCTTAGCCGTGATATACTGAGCGTATACCACGGGTAGAATTGTAAGTTACTTTTCACAACAAGTCAGTATCCCTCCGCGTCTGAGAAAAACAGTATACCGTTGGGCTGAAAAGCAAACTGCCTGCAGTTTGCTTTTCATACTGGAACAAGAAAGCAGCGGAGAAGTAACGGGGCAGAAACCCTCCTTTTTACGCAGCGGTCCCGACATACACATCAAACGGCAAAACATATTCAGTGTGCAGTTCCATTGGCATCAGGGCAGGATATCTAGATACTTCCCAAGGTCTGACATCATGAATTGAGCTACTTTTAAAGCAAGCAACGATGTTTTCAAATCTGTAATCAAAGAGGTCCACAAAAATACTATCGGCCAATCAGATTGCTTGATTTGACTTGTCAGTTTTATAAATATATTTACATTTCTTCTGTTACGAAACAAACTTACAAAGCATAAAATGGAAACATTTAAGATTAACTTCGACCTCCGGGGGGGTCTTACTATGGAGGAGTGGATTGAGGAGTGCCTATCTCCAGAAAAAAAAAAGCACCTAAACGACGACATGCAGAGCTACGTGAAGAGCAGGTAGACCAACTGGAGAAGTGCCACCATTCAAAAGCTTTCTGATGCGGGTCTTGAAACAAAGCAGAGAAAGTATGACCGTTAGTGGCCACAGGTGCGAAAGCTCTCTCCAGAGCTGCTGGAAGCCAAATCTCGGGGACCGGAGAAAGTGGAGCAATATTCTCACCACGCCAAGCAAAAGCCTAGAACAACCTCAACAAGTAACCACGTAAGCCATGCTACTGATGCTGGACAGGTTTTCAGTGGGTGCAACATACAAATGAATGTAAATAAATAGCCAAATAATGAATCAACGCTCTCTGTCTAATATGTTCGCTAGCTGTTAGTGTTGTTGCATAGCAACCACCTCGCACTATGTTTCGCGCAGAAGGCAACGGAGGGACTATTTTATTTGGAATATCATTATTTACTAATAAAAACTATTTAAATTAGAGTGTGTATTTTTTTTTCATATTGCCACACTTGCTAACCGTTTTATAAAAGCAATAGCTCACAACAGGCCGTGGTATATGCTCATTATATCACAGCTAAGGGGCGTGGTTCGGCCCGACACTCTTAAATGTAGTGTAGTGTAATGTAATGTAATGTAGTGTAGTGTAATGCATTATAATGTAATGTAGTGTAATGTAATGTAGTGTAATGTAATGTAGTGTAGTGTAATGTAATGTAGTGTAGTGTAATGTAGTGTAATGTAATGCAGTATAATGTAATGTAGTGTAATGTAGTGTAGTGTAGTGTAATGTAATGTAATGTAGTGTAATGTAGTGTAATGTAGTGTAATGTAATGTAGTGTAATGTAGTGTAATGTAATGTAGTGTAATGTAGTGTAATGTAGTGTAGTGTAGTGTAATGTAATGTAATGTAGTGTAATGTAATGTAGTGTAATGTAATGTAATGTAGTGTAATGTAGTGTAATGTAGTGTAGTGTAATGTAGTGTAATGTAATGTAGTGTAATGTAATGTAATGTAATGTAGTGTAATGTAGTGTAATGTAGTGTAATGTAATGTAATGTAGTGTAATGTAGTGTAATGTAATGCATTATAATGTAATGTAGTGTAATGTAATGTAGTGTAAT
>NW_027262563.1:25000-27353 GCF_902827115.2 Pseudochaenichthys georgianus
GACTCTTTAAAGTAGAGACACTACACACTGATATACACCTGAACATCAGCAGGAGAGGACTCTTTAAAGTAGAGACACTACACACTGATATACACCTGAACATCAGCAGAAGAGGACTCTTTAAAGTAGAGACACTACATACTGATATACACCTGAACATCAGCAGAGAGGACTCTTTAAAGTAGAGACACTACATACTGATATACACCTGAACATCAGCAGGAGAGGACTCTTTAAAGCAGAGACACTACATACTGATATACACCTGAACATCAGTAGGAGAGGACTCTTTAAAGTAGAGACACTACATACTGATATACACTTGAACATGAGCAGGAGAGGACTCTTTAAAGTAGAGACACGACATACTGATATACACCTGAACATCAGCAGGAGAGGACTCTTTAAAGTAGAGACTCTACATACTGATATACGCCTGAACATCAGCAGGAGAGGACTCTTTAAGGTAGAGACACTACATACTGATATACACCTGAACATCAGCAGGAGAGGACTCTTTAAAGTAGAGACACTACATACTGATATACACCTGAACATCAGCAGGAGAGGACTCTTTAAAGTAGAGACACTACATAATGATATACACCTGAACATCAGCAGGAGAGGACTCTTTAAAGTAGAGACACTACATACTGATATACACCTGAACATCAGCAGGAGAGGACTCTTTAAAGTAGAGACACTACATACTGATATACACCTGAACATCAGCAGGAGAGGACTCTTTAAAGTAGAGACACTACATACTGATATACACCTGAACATCAGCAGGAGAGGACTCTTTAAAGTAGAGACACTACATACTGATATACACCTGAACATCAGCAGGAGAGGACTCTTTAAAGTAGAGACACTACATACTGATATACACCTGAACATCAGCAGGAGAGGACTCTTTAAAGTAGAGACACTACATACTGATATACACCTGAACATCAGCAGGAGAGGACTCTTTAAAGTAGAGACACTACATACTGATATACACCTGAACATCAGCAGGAGAGGACTCTTTAAAGTAGAGACACTACATACTGATATACACCTGAACATCAGCAGGAGAGGACTCTTTAAAGTAGAGACACTACATACTGATATACACCTGAACATCAGCAGGAGAGGACTCTTTAAAGTAGAGACACTACATACTGATATACACCTGAACATCAGCAGGAGAGGACTCTTTAAAGTAGAGACACTACATAATGATATACACCTGAACATCAGCAGGAGAGGACTCTTTAAAGTAGAGACACTACATACTGATATACACCTGAACATCAGCAGGAGAGGACTCTTTAAAGTAGAGACACTACATACTGATATACACCTGAACATCAGCAGGAGAGGACTCTTTAAAGTAGAGACACTACATAATGATATACACCTGAACATCAGCAGGAGAGGACTCTTTAAAGTAGAGACACTACATACTGATATACACCTGAACATCAGCAGGAGAGGACTCTTTAAAGTAGAGACACTACATACTGATATACACCTGAACATCAGCAGGAGAGGACTCTTTAAAGTAGAGACACTACATACTGATATACACCTGAACATCAGCAGGAGAGGACTCTTTAAAGTAGAGACACTACACACTGATATACACCTGAACATCAGCAGGAGAGGACTCTTTAAAGTAGAGACACTACATAATGATATACACCTGAACATCAGCAGGAGAGGACTCTTTAAAGTAGAGACACTACATACTGATATACACCTGAACATCAGCAGGAGAGGACTCTTTAAAGTAGAGACACTACACACTGATATACACCTGAACATCAGCAGGAGAGGACTCTTTAAAGTAGAGACACTACATAATGATATACACCTGAACATCAGCAGGAGAGGACTCTTTAAAGTAGAGACACTACATACTGATATACACCTGAACATCAGCAGGAGAGGACTCTTTAAAGTAGAGACTCTACATACTGATATACACCTGAACATCATCAGGAGAGGACTCTTTAAAGTAGAGACACTACACACTGATATACACCTGAACATCAGCAGGAGAGGACTCTTTAAAGTAGAGACACTACATACTGATATACACCTGAACATCAGCAGAAGAGGACTCTTTAAAGTAGAGACACTACATACTGATATACACCTGAACATCAGCAGAGAGGACTCTTTAAAGTAGAGACACTACATACTGATATACACCTGAACATCAGCAGGAGAGGACTCTTTAAAGCAGAGACACTACATACTGATATACACCTGAACATCAGTAGGAGAGGACTCTTTAAAGTAGAGACACTACATACTGATATACACTTGAACATCAGCAGGAGAAGACTCTTTAAAGTAGAGA
>NW_027262564.1:0-27260 GCF_902827115.2 Pseudochaenichthys georgianus
GGATTCCGAAGCCTTTAAGATGATCTGTGGAGATGCATCAATCTGTTACACTACATTTCACAAAACCAAGCAATTGAAAATTACAAAAAATTATATTAAAAAGGTAAAACAATAAGGCTCCTCTATGTCAATACATGCAAGAGATGCAGCATTTTCTCAAGAATGTTTAATATAGATTTTTCATCTTCCTCAGATGTCACTCATTGGCTGTCATTGGATTGGCTGTCAGCCAATGAGTGATCGTTGGGCTGTCAGCCCATGATTTGGACCTTATTACCCCAAAAACCCAAGCCACAGCTTTGCTATCATTGCAGTTTAGTCGTGTTTATATCCTGCATTGGATTTGTAAGCATATAATGCTTCACCGAACACACAGTGGTGACTGGTCATTAGGGGCAGGTACAGCCCCACCTAGTGTCAGCAGAAAGTATTACAAATAATGATTACAAAAAAATGCAAAAAATAAATAACAAAATATATAAAATATATTTTAAGATCATGGTTGATCATCTGATTCGTCTGTACATTGCTGTTTTAGTCTGTGTTCTTATAATTAGTGTATACAGTGTGTGCCTATTGAGCTGTTTAGAGCCATGTGGGACAAAACCCGATCCTGCCCTCCCTCTCACTGTCTAACTGAACGGTGACTGTAAAAACTACACTGCGCATGCTCAGAGTATTGTCTTATTTAATGTGTTTGGCAAACAAATAATGACCATAGGGGCATAGTGCTGCCATCCCCACCATACGTCATCTCACATAATTCAGAGCTGATTGGTTGTAAGTACATGTGCCGCGAAAACTGTGGTGTGTGAAGAGGAGGAGAGAGACGCGTCCTAAAACCAGGAAGTAAGTTGCGCATGGCTTCCCTCCACAAAAAAGCAATGATATTTCTCCATGGGATTTTAGAAAATAGCTCAAAATAAGATCTGTGGGAAACTTACCTTACCTGTCGGATAATATCCACATGGCTACCCTACTTTTATAATTTTCTAATCATAAATCTATTGATTAGATTAGATTTATGATAGACTTTTGAAACTACAAGAAGATAAGGAGGACTTTTACAAAAAAGTAATACAGATTTTTGTCCAGAAGGATAGGCAAATGGACTTCATCTTCAAGTCAAGGTAAGACCGTAATTTTATTGAAAATGGGATCTTACTAAGAGAGAACCATTCAATATTTAAATGATAAAATTACATTTTTTGGGTATCCTTTTATTGAACTGTCTGTTTAAAATTAATCGAAGCATCAGACAAAAAAGCTTTTGAAAATAATATTATATTTTGATTTAGGTCAACATATAATATTTGTAAACCTGAAGAGTCTGTGCCAGTGCCTCGCCAGCCATGAACCTCACTGCACGTCACTGCAGAAGCTTATATATAGACATCTACGTTTTTTGTGCCCGACCACTTTTGTACATATAAAAACGCCACTACGAACACAGGAGGGGGCTTGCCTGTCTACAAATAAAGACGGTTCATTTGAATTCTCCCCAAATATATTGAGGCTGAACCTGAACTTTGAATTCTCTGCTCCCATCATAATCTTGGCAATCTTGTTAAAATTATGAATGCAGAATTAAAAATACTATGTAACTAGTTTGCAGTTAATAAATGATCCCTCAATGTGGCCAAAACAAATTAAATGTTATTCAATACAAAGTCTGAGATTAGAAATTACTGCATTATACGTATTTGCAATACAGAGATAGAAAAATGTGGTGCATGTACATTTGTAGGACTGCTTGTTGACGAAAAACTCAATTGGAGTAGCCTGTGGTGTTGGTAAATATGAACACACAACTCCTCCCATATTTAAAAAAACTCAATATATTAAAATGTGTTGAGATAGTACAGCTTAAAACAGTACTGATTATGCACAACATTTTCCATAAGAAAATGCCTAATAACATTCAAAAGCAGTTCCAACCCACAGCGTGAACATATGAATGTAAAAAAAGTAACTTGAAAATAAGTGTTCACAATGTGTATATGCAATTATGCATGTATTATTATTATTATTATTATTATTATTATTATTATTATTATTATTAATATTATTATTATTATTATTATTATTCATTTGCCTAGTACATCATTTCCAAAAACAGATAGTTGAAACTGCTATTGACATGTGCAGAAAATGACCCTATATCTACAGATGTAGCACTCCAGATCAGACTCAAATGGGTGTGTCCCAGTCAAAAGCCCAGCGGATGCCAGTGGCTGGGGGTGTTGCCAAATTGCTAGAGGGCGTTGCCCAATTTCCCCATTTGTTCAATTACAGGATTTAACCTTGAGATGGCGCTTCATTCACAAAATACACAATGGGTGTTGTAGAAACATCAATATTTTAGATCAAATAAAGTATATAGTTTGCTTTATGCAGTATATTTCCTGTAATATTGTACAGTAGATTGAAGTAAATCAACTTATACATTAAGATAATATAAGATGGACCTTTATTAATCCCGTGGGGAAATTCAGTAGTTCAAACAGCAACAGGGTGAGAGTGAAAAACAGGACAGCACAGATTCACACAGATTAATAAAATCAAAAATAAGATGAGCGATAAAAAATAATAATAATAATGAGAAACTATGAAATAAGAAATGAATAAAACTAAAATGTAATTATCATATCATATATTATAATGTATTGTATTATTAAGTAATATCATACATTAACCCCATTATAGAAGATGCCACATTGAATGGATGAACACATGTATGCATCAATAATTACAACAGAGTATTTCTAAATACAAGTTGTAAAAATACTTATATGTATTTAATATTAACCCTTTGGAGTCGACCGCCACGCCGGCGTGATCAGATCACATGACCTGTTCAAGCCGGTGCCGCATAAAAACAACAGTCCGGACAACATTGCCGTGTGTTTCTGTCGAAAGTACTGGCTTGAAACTATATCCCAGTTTTTGTTTCATGCAAAAAGACCCAGTAAACACGGAGATACGATGATATAAAGTTAATATATTTCAAAAGTATGAAATATGGAAGCACATATTTGAATATCTTCGCCATATTTGATCATTTTACGAAACGGAAAATACTGGAAACTGTAGATCCTGCTCAACAGGATGTATATGTGTATTTCTGTCGAAAGTACTGGCTTGAAACTATATGCCAGTCTTTGTTTCATGCAAAAATACCCAATAAACACAGACATACGATGATATAAAGTTAATACAGATATATTTCAGAAGTATGAATAATGGAAGCACATATTTTAATATCTTCGCCGTATTTTATCATTTTACGAAACGGAAAATACTGGAAACTGTAGATTCTGCTCAACAGGATGTATTTACCAGGGAGGGGGTGAGGTAATCAGGTAAACGGAGTGATACGAAACGAGACGAAGGGGGACGGCGGGAACCGAAGAGAGACGGCGGGAAATGGAGAGAGACGAAGATATACGAAGACAGGCGGCGGGAGACGAAGAGAGGCTGCGGGAGACTGCGATTGAAGTAAAGTGACAGACAAACATTGAGAATTTAGATATAGTTCGATAGATTTTGAGTTTTGAAGACTCAACTATGATGAAGAGAACTCTGAACGTGAGTCAAGCTTTAAGCTTGTTTTTTGACATGGAGGAGGAGGAATCTGTGATGTTGCCCTCTGTGTCGTAGTTGACAGAAACCGCTTTGAAGCATGGCACAGATAAAGACAGACAAAACAGATTTTTGTACATAATGTGTATATATATATATATATATTTGTATTATATTTATAATAACACTTTTGCCTTATCAGAATGAAATCCCATGCTACCTCAATCAAACTTTCACATTATCATAGTCACATCCCATGTATATATTTCCAGCTTTTAAATGGTTTCATTGTGTATGTTTGTGTTATGAAAAATAAAATCATTTTCAAAATCTGTTTTTACGTTTTTGTTGTGATTTTGGGTCCAAAATGTTCATATAGTAGAAGATCACTGCTCTAAACAAAGTCAAAAATCCTACATCCAAACGAAATAAATATAATTAATTATGATGAATACGTTAAGTCTTGTTCATTGTTTTTCAATTTTATTAAATGTTTGATATTTCCGGTGGAAATGGTGGACTATCGGACATTCAAAAGGCAGCATATTTCCCCCAAGTGTCTGTCAACATGCATTTTACGTTTCTAACTTGCAATATCAATATTTCAGCTCTCTTCACTCCAGAAAAGCGATCTCCCTGTGTCTCTCTGTGTGCGGGGGATCACAGGAGGGGGGGGGGGGGGAGAGCTGTGGAATGTGACTCCACACATTCCGATGGCCAATTAGTTTTAAACAAAGGGTCCCTAACATACATATATAGGAAACATGGGGGGGTTGGGGCATGGTCGGCGTTCACTCCTGATGAACCCACCAGGGCTGTTTCCTCAGAACGAGAGGAAAGTTTTTACCAGGACAGCTTTTTTAAGGGACAGCATCGCCCTGAGATCTATGCTGCTAATATGTTCATGGCCATAACGCCATTTGTAACATAGGCTATGGGAGAATGGTGAAAATAACCAACTGGACTGGGACCAATGGGAAAATGCCTCTTCCCCTCAATGTGAAGCAAAAGATTGAGTCCTATGTTTCCAATCGGTTCCCAAATCTGAACATTGACCAGTGGCATAAGATCAGGAGCCGGGTAAACGAGAGACTGAGGAGCCCCAGAAAAACAGATCCCGAAATCGCTCGTCCTGGTTTCTGCAGCAGATAGGCCTACAGCATGTGTCTGTTACTGTATGTCAGTTATTTTAAATAAAACGGTGAAAACTGAACTTGAAAATTGTTTCCTCTTTTTATTTTCTTTATTATTTTCGGGATGGGGAGACATGTGTGATTAAAAATTCATTCACAGAAATGTAAAGTGATCTAACTACGGGAAGAGCCGTGTAAATGGGTGGCCATATGCATTTGAAAAGCAATATAAATCACACAGTTATTATGCAATAGGCTATAAAAGCACCATTGATTACCTTTCTCCAATTCAAACTCTTGACGGGAAAAAAGGAAGGTGTAAATGGTTGGGCTATACTGTACTGTATACATACAAAGGCCATTCAATAGACGTTCAATATATAGTATTCGTTTATTAGAGTCGGCTTGACTCGGTTTGCATTCATAAAGAATGCACAAATGTGTTTAATCGTTAATGTCATAGTATTCGTTTATTAGTCCCCGAGGGGAAATGGGTAGCAGCACATCACAGAGGCATTTAAAAAGTGAAGAAAATACATTCTGGAAATGTTCACATCAGGCACCTTCAAGTTAAACAATACTAAGTAAACAATTAACACAGTAAATTATGTGGATTAAATCACATTTATTTCGTTAAAAATAAACGAAATTACTCGGTTTGCATTCATAAAGAATGCACAAACGTGTTTAATCGTTAATGTCAGATATGTACTAAGTAAATAGCCTACATTAGTTCCTGCTCAAGATTAGATTCAACTTTATTGTTATTGCACAGATTACAGGTACTGAGACAACGAAATGCAGTTTAGCTTCTAACCAGGTGCAACAAGCAGTAAAGTGAAAAGTAATGTTCACAATCTAAAGAATAAAATATATAATGAATTGAATGATGAATAAACAGTGAGGGGTATGAATACACTAGATATCAGCCTGTGAGCAGTATGAACAGTGTGTTAATCGTTAATGTCAGATATGTACTAAGTAAATAGCCTACATTAATTTCATGATGGATTAAACCACATTTATTTCGTTAAAAATAAACAAAATTATTAAATGTAGGGTGAATTGCCCTAATGTGGAACATTTTTGCATTTCAGACTTCGGGAATATTATTGCGACATGAAGCCGATACAATAAATCAAAATCCAGTAACATTCTGAAATCCCCAGGATGTGTCCTAATCAAACCAAAAGAGAACATGCAGATATTAAACTCATAAATGAAATGGTAGACATATTAGTACTCTTAGTGCCAAGTTGTCTCAGACAATCTGTTTTCCTAATGTGGGACAGTTCTGTGCAAAATGTGGGACACTGAAAAGTCTATATTAAAAAGCCTCAGTCACCTTCATTCATGTAATAAAAAAATCTCAGGCCAGTAACACTCAAAGCTACAGTAAATGTGCAATACCATGCTATGTTACTATTTATAATGTTATTGTTGTTACAACACTCATATGAAACATAACTGTTCTTACAATGTGTGTTGGAAGGTATTAAATTACTATGCATATTTTATTGTGTAAACACACAGCTGATCACCTGAGAGCTGCCGTTTCATTCAGAGCGTTTAAAAAAAACGACGGTCTGATTTCAACAACTCAATGTGTGATTATTATAGCAGTAATTAGACACTAATAATACAGTAAACTATGAACACTGGACATATTATTGTTTGTCCGTGGGATTAGGATGATCGGTACTGAGAGCCGCTGCATTTTCCTCCGGTCGGATGTGATATAAAAACAAAGCGATTATTGTTGTTGTTGTAAACTCACGTGGATTACATTTAGTGCATTCATTTCAACTCGCGAACATATGATACATTAAATGAACGCGAGGATGACGATCGAAAATCGTTTGTTTGACCCTGGATGCATTTCCTGATCTAAAAACATAGCGATGGTTTTGTACTTACGCCAACGTGAATTAAACATTATTTTGTTAAATAAAAACATGGTGATGTTTAGTAAATTATTACATGTATCTTACTTAAGCACAGAATATGATCCTATCCGTGACATATGGATCTTAACAAATATCCGCTATATCAGATACCTGTAGATCAGCTGTTTATTTCACATGAGTTTCAGTGTGGCAGCTTTTCACGGCTCACCCTGGTGGATCCATGATCCATTGCTGCTGTTTCATTATAATTAAATGTATTTATCAAGGGGGCGTTTCAAGTCCTGCGGGGGGGTTTTACTTTTCAGCAGGGGCCCACCCCGTGCCGATCACGGACCCGCACGGGTAGGCGTCTGAAACGAAGCACTACATCTGTAGTTTTCGTATATATATATACATATATATGCATTTATTGTTTTCCTGCCCTAACTTTTATTTAAATGTTTCTCCAGTTTTCTTTATTTCTTTGTACTCCTTCATTTCTATACATTGTTGACGCAATAATGCCGCTGTATTAGGATGATGCACGGGAGGGCTACTTTCCACAAGCTATGCTTCAGCCCTCCCACTTCTACTAATTGTGTTCATCTTTGTGTGTATGAATTAAACTTTTTTTGTTTTTTTAATTTGGGGGCCCCCTAGTGGCAGCGGGGGCCCTATGCCCCTGCATAGTCCGCCTATAGGAAGAAACGGCCCTGCTTACACGGCTTAGAACCGTAGCTACACAAGTAACCGTGGCCGGTGCTTAAAAGTGTCAGCCAAACGGCTGCACACTAGATAATATAGTATTGGGAGGATGAAATGCTCTTTAATGGCCACACATGCAGTGAAGATTGTTCTCCGCATCTACCCATCCTAGTGCTAGGAGTCTAGTACTAGGAGCAGTAAATACAACAATATAGCGCTACTGCAATCAAAACCATACGTTACCGGGAGCGACAGCACTGCCCTCACCGGTTGAGTTAAATAATGAAGCTGAACAGTATGCAAGGTGGTATCCAAGCGGCTGCTGCTAACAATCAAGCGAGACCAAGTCAAAACACAAATGTTAAGACCAGATCATTAGCTTCTAAGGAATTGAACAGCCCGCATAGAACCGTAGGCCACGGTTACAGTAGTAACCGTGGCCGTGCTTAATGGCCTAGGACCTTAGTTACAGTAGTAACTATGGCCAGTACTTACCTTACTCTCTGAATCTAAACAAAAAACGGGCAAAATATGCAACCCAGTCTCACGGCCTTTCGTGTTATAGTCATGACATGTAATCTCTTGATTCGTGTTCACTAACACGATTTTCCCATTTTTTTCGTGTCACAGAACGATTTTTAAAGCAATGTATTTCTATTGGTAATGTGTTTCGTGCCTGCAGCACGTCTTTTTGTCCGTTCGGGTCTTGGAAGACCAGAAGCTGTGGGGTTCATAAAAACATGTTCTTGCTCAATATCAAGCCACGATGATTGTTTTTATTTTAAATCGTATAATGTCGGACTTTTTTTGCCGTCTGTGAGGAAAATAAATGGCTCAGAGCCTCAGAATACTGACATCTGTATTTTTTTTTAATCTTTTTTTCCTTCTAATTTGTTATTCTTTTCTCAATGACACACTGTTATTTACTCACCAATAACACACAATTATCCTTGCTTTTATTTATTGGTTTAATTCCATAATGTCAGGCTTTTTTGGTGTCCGTCAGGAACTGAATTTCAAAATAAAAATAACCGGAAACAGACGTAGGCCTATAAGGGACATTTCAAGCATCATTGCGATACACAGCCACTGAACTGATTAACTTCAAGTAGCTTATAATGATGCCATGAGAATATTGCTGAAGAGACCTCCATGGTCTAGTGCAAGTGAAATGTTTGTGGCTGCAGGAGTCAATACTCTACAAGCTGTTTTAAGAAATCTCATGTATAAATGTATTTGCCGGCTTAATGACTCTGATAAATCATTCTCTGAAATCCTCTTGGCCTTATCGAACATAAGGTGTAGTACTACACGCTACCAATCACAGCTGTGGAGGCATTGGTATAGCTGTCTCTTTTTTATGCTGTGTATGCAATTTATTATATGTAATGCAATGTCTTTTATCTGGACCCTGAGTCTGTAATAAAGTTTTCATTCATTCATATCTATCTATCTCTCTTTATCTATCCATCTATCTATCCATCTATCCATCTATCTATCCATCTATCTATCTCTCTTTATCTATCTATCTATCTATCTCTCTTTATCTAAATATATATATATATATATCTCTCTCTCTCTCTCTCTCTCTTTATCTATCTATATATATATCTCTCTTTATTTATCTATCTATCTCTCTATAAGGAACCGCAGTAAACAACAGGCGTTGCTTTAGCAAGGCAAGGCAAGGCAAGGCAAGGCAAGGCACGTTTATTTATAGAGCACCTTTCAACGCAAGGCAATTCAAAGTGCTTTACAAAAAAAAAAAAAAAATGAAAGACATTAAGCATTAAAAAACGAAAAGCTAATCAAATAAACATTAAGAAAAAAATACATGGATAAAAGTTACAGTGCAGTCTAAAATATAAATAGTTCAATTAAACATTACAAGAAAAAGTACATGGATAAAAGTTACAGTGCAGTTTAAGATATGAATAGTTCAAATAAAAGCAGCGACAAAAAGAAAAGTCTTCAGCCTGGATTTAAAAGTAGTCAGAGTTGCAGCGGACCTGCAGGTTTCTGGGAGCTGGTTCCAGATATTTGGAGCATAATAACTGAACGCTGCTTTACCATGTTTAGTTCTGACTCTGGGGACAGAAAGCTGACCAGTCCCTGAAGACCTGAGAGATCTGGATGGTTCATAATTTAGCAGGAGGTCAGTAATGTATTTTGGGCCTAAACCATTCAGTGCTTTATAAACCAGCAGCAGTATTTTGAAATCTATTCTTTGACACACAGGAAGCCAGTGTAAAGACTTCAGAACAGGAGTGATGTGATCCACTTTCTTAGTGTTAGTGAGGACTCGAGCAGCGGCGTTCTGAATCAGCTGCAGCTTTCTAATAGATTTTTTAGTGAGACCTGTGAAGACACCATTGCAGTAGTCCAGTCTACTGAAGATAAAGGCATGGACAAGTTTTTCCAAATCCTGCTGTGACATTAGTCTTTTAATCCTAGATATGTTCTTTAGGTGATAGTAGGCTGATTTAGTAACTGTTTTAATGTGACTGTTGAAACTCAGGTCAGAGTCCATGACTACACCTAGATTTCTGGCTTTATCTGTTGGTTTGAACATTGCACACTGAAGCTCAGCGCTAACCTTTAAACGTTCTGCCTTAGCAACACTTCATGTTTATGTTTTCGCGCAAGATCAATAGCGCAAAAATCACTGCATTTTCTATAAGGTAAATATTACCCACTGGCGCTGATGGGTATACATGGCAATTTGTTGGCCCATTTTTTCAATCTGACTTCATATTGACCATTTTTAACAACAGAGGGCGCTACATAACACACTTTCAGGAAAAGTCCCGGACTGGGAGACTTGAATATTTTATTGAAAAAAAGTTACATACGATCAAGAAACAGCTGCGGGTAAAATGTACCCGTTGGCGGTTCTAGTGTTAAAGAGTCGGACCCAGAATCAGCACAAGTAACAGGGCTGAAATAGAGGGGTATGTTGCATGGCTAGAATGGGTGATCTGTTGGTATTTTCAAAACACTTCAGAGAGATGTTTTGTATAGATATGGCCCTATCATATATTATTCAAATATAGCAAATTAGGTGAGCTTTAAAAGAGGTTTACGAGTCATTTAATGAATAACTCTGGCATGATGCACAGTACGAATGGTCTTACTTTTCCAACAAATTATCTGAATGGTTTTCTAGTTAAATAAATCAAACTAAGTGACAATGCTTTTACATTATGCCCACATGAATGAATTTGTGGAATAATGGTGTCTTTCTTGTGTTTCTTCACCCTTTTCCTTTAGACAAAACAACGTCAAGGGTTTCATTCTTTTCACATTTCTAATTCTTTCAGCCACTTATCAAACTCACATTCTTCGTACTGTAGCTCGTATTTCAACAGGCTTTTTTTGGGTTGTTTGTGTAGGAACTCAACGACAGCGAAATGCAGAATATTTGTATTAACAGACCTATAAATACATCTGCTTGATTAAAACTGTGTCCATTGTTTTGCATCCAGGTCACATGACACCTATAGAACTTTAACAGAACTATCAAAATATTTCCTTTACAATCATGCCTTTTTAATTCCAGTGTTCCTCCTCACCTGTCATTGTGAAGATCCCCACCACCAAGCTAATGCTCCGGTTACCCAGCAGAGCCATATCCATCCCAGTGGCTGCGCTTCTCTTCTGTTCCCTTTTGGACTTGAAAGAAGCCCAGATGCCGGTCCCAAGAACCAGCAGGTAGAAAATCACCATGGCTATCAGTCCTGGGATGTTAACAGCCATTATAGATGCTGACTGACTCCCCGACTAGCTGACGTCTGGCTGACTGAGTGAAGTAAATCAAGAAGACAAACCGGTTAAATTAAAATATTTTCTGTTGCCTGATCAGAGCTAAACACTTGACAAGCATCGACTTGTTTTGTTCATCAGTTGCAAACAAAAAGGAGTGCCAGAAAGTTCCAGCAATTAACGATCGTGGAGCTCAAATTACTGATTTGCTGTCATGTCTGCTGCATGTGGACATGAGGCTAATCCTAACCCTTTAAACACAATGCCTTACTGCCAAGTTATGTATTTTGATACATGCTTTTGATTATCACTTTCTACGGAAAATTATATTATATTTTTTTCGACTTTTGTAAAAACACTTTATTTACATACGATCAATTATACATTCGATCAATAAAGTGCTTCATTGTGCAATAAAATGAACGAAACACTTAAAATAATACATTAAAACCTATGTCTTAAAAACGTGTGCAAAGTGCAAATCTTCATCCACCACAGAACACACAATATCATTATAACACCAACGCTGTTTAAAAGCATCCAAGTCTCCAATATGTTTATAAAAACGATGCTCCAGCCAGAGTCTGGCTCTGATGTTGCACAGCCAGATTGCTTTTGCCTCTTCCCCTTTCTTATTTTCAACCCTGTTTTTCCTACTTAAATAAATGGCCATTTTTGCTTCGCCAGAGAGGTAATTCAGGAGCTGCCACTTTTCCTTGTTCGTCTTTTCATATGGAGCCCCCATGATAAAACCACTCTCGGTAAAAGCTATACTAAAAAGACTAAAAACCAATGTTAAAAGAGAGAAGAAACCCGTGAGTCTCTTGCACTCTGTAAAACATGGAAAACAGTCTCTCTAAAACCACAAAATGGACACTTGTTAAAAACAGCAGGAGTAATAATGGAGATAAAAGAATTACAGACGATGGCACCGTGTAAAATTCTCCACTGGAGGTCGGCAGTACGTTTTTTAATGGGAGGTTTGTATAAAATCCTCCACTGTGGGCCTGGTCCGCTTCCTGCACCCAGTCTGGTGCTCCACACAGTGGAGGCCATGTCCTTCAGCACATTTGTGTTGGTCGTCTTTACAATGTTCATGTATATTGTTTTTTTGTCAGCTTTGTGGATGGTCATTTGTCCTTGGTTTGCGACCTTGAGCAGGGGGCCGGTCAGTTCTCCGAGCCCTGGGCTCAGGTAGATCTCCGGGAAAGGGTCTGCTGGGTCCGGCTTGGCTCTTCCCTGTCCATAGCTCCTTAAAAGTCTTTTGTCATCAGGGGAGAGGATCTGGCTCCATAGTTGCCGGATCCTCTCGGCCACCCGGACAGAGTGCAGACCCAGCAGAGAGCCCAAGGCCCGGACATCGCTCAGCTCCGGCCCCACTGCATCCACCAGCTGATGAAGGCACAGGGTCTTGGATCGGCACAGCGCCACCGTCAGGCCGGGTGTTTCGCTGCTGCTGACGTCCAACCTGGCTTTGTGAATGAGAGGCTCCCTCAACAACCAGTACAGAGAGTCAGTCTTTGGACACCTTTTATGGTTAAAAAGGGCCCAAGATTTAAAAACACCCTGATAAAAAGGAGGTAGCCCACTTAACTTTAAAATGTTTAAATCAGTTAAAAACAGAGCAGCATCTAGCCCCAGGTTACTCACGCGTCGGAGAATGCAGCTGCTCACATCTCTCCACACCAAATCAGCCGGGCCGGTCAGATACCTCTGTAAAAACTGTATCCTAAAAGTGGCTGTTCAGCTGGCCAGGTGGATAAGACCCTGTCCCCCCTCCTCTCTAGATAAAAACAGCACCCCCTGTGGCACCCAGTGTAGACCCTCCCAAAAGAAATCCACCAACTTCTTTTGTATTTGGGCTAGTAAGCCTGAGGGAGGGTCCACACAGGTAAGACGGTGCCACAGTTGGGATGCCACAAGGTTGTTTAAAACGAACACTCTACCTTTAAAAGACATCTGAGGGAGCAGCCACCTCCACTTGGACAGCTTTCCCTCTATCTTTCCTATGACGTCCTCCCAGTTCTTCAGGACTATGCTTGTATAACCCAGGAACACACCCAGGCACTTTAGCCCATCTTTCTTCCATAGCATGTTCTGGGGAAGAACTGGGAGACCGCCACTCCACTCACCGACAGCGAGGGCCTCACTTTTCTTCCAATTCACCCTCGCTGCCGATGCTGAACTAAAATCCCTCACGATGTTAACTAAAATGTCTGTCTCTTTTTGGTCTCTAATAAAAACAATGATATCATCCGCATATGCTGATAAAACCGTGCCTCCACTAAAACCAGGTAAAACAGCCCTTGCAGTTTGGAGCGTATTTTGTTGAGAAGGGGTTCTAGGGAGAGTGCATAGAGCATGCGAGACAGAGCATAGCCCTGTCGGACCCCTCTACACACTCTAAACGGAGCACACAGCCCACCGTTGAACTTCAGCACACTCTCAATCTTATTGTACAACACCTTGATCTTGGCTATGAAACCAGCGCTGAACCCAAACTTCTCGATTACTTTCCAGAGGAAGCTGTGCTCAACGCGGTCGAAAGCCTTTTCCTGATCTAGAGAAATCAGACCAGTATCAATGCCCAATGAGCTGGAGACCTCCAAAACATCTCGAATTAGGTGGACATTGTCCACCATGGACCTGCCGGGCACACAGTAGGTCTGGTCCCGGTGGATGACCTGCTCCACAGCCCTCCCCAGCCTGGTGGCCAAAGGCTTGGACAGAAGTTTGTAATCCACACACAGCAGAGACACAGGGCGCCAGTTTTTGATGTCCTGCAGGTTTCGTTTTTTTGGTAGCAGCATGATCACCGCTCTCCTGCAGGACATCGGCATCGAGCCAGAGGCCAGACTTTCATTAAAAACGTCTAAAATGTCATGTGACAAGACGTCCCAGAAGGCTTTATAAAACTCTACGGAGAGGCCATCGATACCAGGAGCCTGCCGTCCCTGCATGCCTTGCAGGGCGGTCTGCAGGTCCTGGATCGTTAACGGCCTTTCGAGCTGTGAGTTGTTCTCCTCGGAGACCTGAGGTAGTTCGTTGCAGAACCCCTCGGACAGAGTTTCCCCCTCCTCATACTCGCTTGTGTATAGGATGGAATAAAAACTCACAGCTCGCCTCCTGATCTGACTCGGCTCTGTTATTTCCTGCCCTGTGTCTGACAGCAGTGAGTGGATCACTCGCCTCTGCCCATTATTTTTCTCCAGGCCGAAGAAGAAGCTAGTGGGAGCATCCATCTCGTTGGTGTTGAGGAACCGGGACCTGACTAGTGCACCCTGAACTTTAACGTCCAGCAGGTTGGCTAAAGCCATTTTTTTCTCTTTGAGGATTTCAATATATCCTCGATCTCCTGTGGTTTCACTTATTGTTTCTAGTTCCACTATATCACTCTCCAGGTCTTTCATAGATCTAATGATGTCTTGTGTGACATTGAGGGGGTGCTGTTGGCAGAGCAATCTTATCTCAGTCTTACCATGGTCCCACCACTGCCTAAGACTGCTAAAATCTCCCTTTCTCTGCCTAAAAACACTCCAGAAATAAATAAGGGCCTCTTTAAAATATTTATCAAATATTAAAACCGAGTTAAAATGCCAATATGCACTTCTGGGTAAAACATTTCTAATAAAGACATTACATAAAAGCAAAGAGTGATCCGTAAAACCAGCAGGTGATATGCTGCACATTTTAAAAATATTAAAATGATGCTTAAAACAATAAAAACGATCTAGTCTAGCTGATGAGATTCTATTCTCTCTGATGTGGGACCAGGTGTACTGCCTGGTGTCTGCGTGCATCCTTCTCCATACATCCACCAGGCCGTGGGAGTGGACCAGCTGCCTCAGAGCATGCTGGGAAGCTGGATGCGGCTCTGCATGGTTGCGATCCAAAGATGCATTTTCTGTACAATTAAAATCCCCACCCAAGAATAAAAAATCCTCCGTGGCACAACCGTTTAAAACATCATTAACTTTGAGTAAAAACAGCTTCCTCTCTGTACCGTTTGTTGGAGCATACACATTTACAAAAACAGCTGTAAAAAGGTCAAACCACCTGGTCAAAGGTCAAACCGTGCTTTTATTAAAAGCAACCTCCCATTGATAAAATGCTCGACCTCCAGAGGGACTAAAAGACTTGGAGAGGAGGAAGCCCACCCCCCCCACTAAGAGAGGTGTTGTGGCTTAAAATGACTTCCCCCTCCCACTCCTTTCTCCAGTCCGTCTCATTAAAAACGTCGCTGTGCGTCTCTTGTAAAAAGAGGACATCGATATGTTTTATTTTTGCAGTCTGAAATATTAAAGCCCTCTTTCTTTCCTCTCTGGCCCCATTTACATTTAAACTTCCCACTCTAAAAGTATCCATTTCGAGTGAGATGTTAAAAGCAAAAATAAAAACAAATAAATTAAACACAGACATCGAGGTTTTTAAAATCAACGCTGCCTATTTGCTTCCTCACTTTTGTAACAATTATTTTTAGTCTGTATATTTCCAGCTCATCCAGGACAGACTGCTCTTTCCGGCTTATGTGGAGTCTTGCTGAGGCACAGAAAACGGACAAATCTGGGAAATATTCTTCTATTATTACATTATGTTGGTTTTTTGTCTGCACCAGGTAATTTTTTATCATTTCAGCCGAGTACATTTTTTTTTGTTGGCTACTGCTCAAAAAACCTGGCACATCACTGCTGTCAGACACATAATCATCCCAACTCTCATCCGCCTGTTCTTGCTCTCTTTCTTCCTTTCCCTCACTCACTACTTTACTGCTTTTTGCAACGGTTGGTACATCCTTTTTATTCCTCCTGCGTTTAGTAGCAGTCTTTTTTTTATTTATCATTTCTGTTGCGACCTCCTCTTCCTCCATCTCAGCAACCTCCACCTGCTCACCCCATGTTTTCTTCTCCTCTCTTGTTTTGTCCAAATGTGTTTCCCTATCTATATCTTCCTCCTGTGTTTTACTGACTTCACCTGTCCCTATATCTTCTTTTGCCAAATCACCTTGTGGTTCATTGATTATTCCAGGTTTTTTTTCACCATTTGTATTTGTTTTTTTATCTTTTTTTCTCCCATCCCCCTTTTCTTCTGCTTCACACAAAACCACCACCTCATTTTCCTGGACATAATCACCCACACCCACACCCTGTGCAACACCACCGCACCGCAAGCCGGGCACAGCAGCAGAACCGCGCTGTGCAGCGGTGGACGACCCCGCCGCCGGCGCGTTGGACGGCCCAGCCTGTGCCCCTCCTCCCCGCAACCAAAACACTTCATAACTGATGATGTTGCAACAATCACATAATCATCTACTTTAACGTAAAAACGGAGGTTAAGCTCCGCATTCCGATTGTTCAGTATCATATACACTTGTCTGCGGTGAGACACTACGTGTTTCAGTAACTGAGACTTACATCCAGACAGCATCTTTTTTACGGGAGAAACAAGTTTCCCGTGTCTGGACAGTTCTCTACTGAGGAACTCATCAGTTATGAAGGGAGGGACATTAGACAGTACAACTTTGGTTGCGGGAAGCATCAGCGGCTGTACTTGGACAAACATTTCTCTCACCACGATGCCCGTCTCGATGACGCAGTTCGCCTTCTCCACCTGATCCAGAAAGATCACCACCGCGCTGTTCATCCGCGCCAGGGACTTAATGCTGCTGTGCCCGAACTTCTCTCCCACAGCCAGCCCGATCTCCTCCACAGTGCATGGGAAGCCGGCTGCGATTTTAATGCCGTGCTTCCTCGTGAGTTTGGCAAACTCTCCATTTACCATGGCGTCAGACGCCGGCCGGCGAGACACCGGCAGGAGAAGCCCACAAAACACCCCAAAAACACAACCAAAAAGCACGAAAAGTACAGAAAATCAAAACCACCACCGATAAACTATATTAAATAAACACCGATTACACAAAAATAAACGGAAAATATAACGGAAAAGTCTCCCAGCATGCACCAGAAGAAGAAGAAGAAGAAGAAGAAGAAGAAGAAGAAGAAGAAGAAGAAGAAGAAGAAGAAGAAGAAGAAGAAGAAGAAGAAGAAGAAGAAGAAGAAGATTTGTTTTGATTTTTAAAACAAATTTTATTTGCATTTGTTTTAAACATACACCCACCCTGCAACAGAGTCGGAACAAAACTAAAACATTACACAATCAAATAAATAAACAGATTTTCATGACTACCAAATAAATATCATTTGAAAAGCGTTTTACCCATTTAAAAACATCCTCTTTTACACACTTTAAAAACAAAAACTACACCTATCCTTTAAAACTTCAATATGAGAGAGTCATTCTCCCCCAGCGAGCACAGAACCCGCCCCACAGCCCACACATCCAGAAACCCCTGCAGATGATTGATCAGCGTATAGTACGCATGCTCCACCCTCAGACGCGCTGCCACCAGCCCCCTCAGACAGAGCACTGCATCCGTCCATCCCACTCCAGCAAGTTGGTTCTTCCTACTTTTCCAGATTGCTAATTTTGCATTAGCAAACAAGAAATTCATCAACAGTAGGGTTTCCTTCTTTTTCAGGATGTATTTGGGGCCATGGACAAAAAGTGGTATGGAGAAAACCTCCCCGAACCCTTCCACCCACCCCTGTAACATTTTTTTAAGACCAGCCAATCTGGGACAGGACACGACTAAATGCTCCAATGTTTCTGCCATAAAACAGAACGGACAGTCTCCCCTTGTGCCTGGGTCAAAATGAGCTCTGTATTTGTTAGTGGCTATTGCACCGTGTATAATTCTCCATTGGATGTCAGCCATCCGTTTTTCAACCGGAGATTTATACAGGATCCGCCAGCTGCCCTGAGGGGAAGAGCCCAAGCCAAACACATCCGTCCACCTCGACTCTCTGACGCCTGCAAGCGAGCTGAGGTTTAACACCTTTACGCAGCTAAGGTATAGCTTCTTCCCATTGCAGGCGCTGAACGTTCCAGGTGTTAGAGTCCCCAGTGATAGCAGGAGACCCTCCTCCTCTCTCCATTCCCCCACCGCAGGACCCACACTCAAGGCAGGAAAGACATACTCATGTCCCTTTCTCCACTGGTCAGCCAGATCTGCATCCAGAGCAAAGGTCAGGTGGGATGGCGACAGCGACTGCCACACCTCATCTACCAGGTTCTCCAGAACTCGGGTTGATCGAATGCCCGTCACCTCAGCCAGTGTTTCCATGGAGACCCCCGTCAAATGGCCAAGTTTTACCACTCCCGCTTCAATGAACGCGTTCTTTAGGGTGGCTGAAGAGAAAAGGGTTCCAGAAAGAAAACCAGTGTCAAACAGTGGCTCCTCAAACAGCCACATCCCAGGCCGGGGGTCGGGTGGTCTGGTAAAACTCAGAATCTTCCAGGCATTGATGACTGAGCAGTAAAAAGGTGTAAGTCCAGTTATCTTGTACGCAGGGGCCTTCAGCAGAAACAGGTGTTTATCAAAACCAAAGCCCCCCGCCCTCCAGAGCAACAGCCGGGCCATAGCCAGCCAGCAGGGAGAGGCACCATACAGCAGCCGCTGAGCTGCCTGCAGTCTAAAAGCAGCAGTCCTTGCAGTAATGTCCACGAGGCCCTGCCCCCCCTCCGCCACAGGCAGGTACAGGACCGATGCTGGCACCCAGTGATGACCCGACCAGAAGAAATCCACGAGGAGCCACTGCAGTTGTTTCATGAGGCCCGGCGGTGGGGTTAACACCTGCAGTCTGTGCCACAGAGACGAGGCAACCAGATTGTTGGCGACAAGAACTCTTCCCCTGTAGGACAGCTGGGGGAGCAGCCATTTCCATTTGGCTAATTTTGCTTGCACCTTTTCCAGCAATCCCTCCCAGTTCTGTGCCACCATGTCCTCGGACCCCAACCAAACTCCCAGGACCTTTAAACCCTTGTTTCCCCAGCTAAGGTTACCAGGAAGACTGGGCCTATTTTCAAGACTCCACTGACCTACCAAAACTGCCTCACTCTTCTCCCAATTAACTTTGGCTGAAGCAGCCTTCCTGTACAAAGCTAGACTGTCCTGTAGCTCCTGGATATCTCGCTGACCCTGGACAAAAACACTGACATCATCAGCATAAGCTGATACAACCACCGGGGGGGCCTGAGCTGACTCTGGCAGACACAGGCCCCTCAGCCGGTTTCTAAGTCTGCACAAAAGCGGCTCGATGGCAATACTATACAATAGGCCTGAGATAGGGCAGCCCTGCCTGATCCCCCTTTTAACTGGTACAGGTCTGCTCAGCCCTCCCCCCACCTTCACAACACAACATGCATCACTGTACAAACACTTCACCCAGGACAAAAAATGCTCCCCAACACCAAAAGCCTGCAATGTGGCCGCCAGAAAAGTGTGATCCACACGATCAAACGCCTTCTCCTGGTCAATAGAAATAATACCAACATTTATATCATACAGTTTGCAAACATCAAAAGTGTCTCTCATCAAAAACAAATTGTCCACAATTGATCTGCCAGGGATGCAATATGTCTGATCAGGACCGATAAGAAGTTCGATAAAAACCTTCAGTCTGTTAGCTAAGACCTTTGACAGTATCTTATAGTCCGTACAGAGGAGAGCCACAGGTCTCCAGTTCTTCAGCAGGGTTAGATCTCCTTTCTTAGGCAACAGTGAAATCACTGCACGCCTACAGGAAGCTGGAAGAGTCCCTTTCCCAAAGGACTCCATCAACACTTCTAGCAAGTCATGTCCCAGAATACTCCAGAAATGTTTAAAAAAGTCTGCAGGTAAACCGTCTATGCCGGGAGCCTTGCCGGAGGCCATCTGTGTCACCGCAGAGGTCAGTTCCTCCAGCGTAATGTCAGAGCCCAGGGTGTCACTTTCGGCTGGACTCAGCTGTGGAAGACCCTGAAGAAGTTCATCAGCAGCTTCCACGTCACAACCTTCAGCTTTGAACAGGTCCGTGTAGAAGGACACTGCATGCCTCCTCGTCTCAGCAGGCTCAGAGGTTACCTGTCCATCAGGGAGACGCAGACATACCATCTGCTTCCTTTGGCCCACAGACCTCTCCAGGTTGAAGAAGAAGGTGGTTGGTGCATCAATGTCTCTCATGGAAGTGAAACGGGCTCTGATCAGGGCTCCCTTGGCCTTCTCCTGAAGAAAACAGTTAAGCTGTTGTTGTTTTAGGAGGGACTGTTCTATATTTCGAGCAGACACACTCTCTAACTCTCTGATCTCCCTCTCTAACTGCTCTATAGCTCTCCTAATGTTTGCAGTGGAGTAGGCTGTATACTGTTGGCAGAACACTCTAATCTGAGCCTTTCCTACCTCCCACCACTGACTCAGGGAGGGAAAATACTCTTTCTTTGATTTGCAGTTGATCCAAAATAATTTAAAATTCTCACAAAAAGTCAAATCTTGTAAAATGTTAACATTAAACTGCCAGAACGATCTCGGCTTCTCTGTGTTGGATAAAACTAAATCTAAAGAAACTAGCTGATGGTCTGTGAAACCAACCGGTTGGATGTGACAGTTCACTGCACGAGTAATACAAGAAGCAGACATGTAAAATCTGTCTAGCCTGGCTGCACTGACGCCCCATCTAGCATTCTCATCCAGGTGTATTGTTTGACAGAGGGGTGTTTCATCCTCCACACATCCACTAAGTCAGCCTCTCTCATCACCTGTGACAGTAAAAGGGACGACTGAGGATGCGGCTCCCGTCCTATTCTGTCTAAAGTGACATTAGTGCAAGCGTTCCAGTCCCCCCCCAGTATCACACACTCCCCCTGTACACTAGTGTCCAACTCATCTTTTAATAACTGAAACACAGATACACGTGCAGGGCCCTGATTGGGTGCATAAACATTAATAAAAGTGAAAAAAAACTCTAACAGTTCCACCTTCACCATCAAGGCTCTACCTGCCACTATCTCTGTGCTGGATACAATCTTAACATTTAGAGAGGGGGAGAAAAAAACGGCTACTCCAGCACTGAGGTTTGAGCCATGACTGAGTACATACTGACCCCCCCACCACATTCCCCAGTCCGTCTCATTCAGGCTATCACTGTGCGTTTCCTGCAGAAATATCACATCTAATTTTTTCTGATTAAAGACCTCCAACACTAAAGCTCTTTTCTGTGCACTTCTACCCCCGTTAATGTTTAAAGAAGCAACCCTTAAAGCCTGCATCAGAGGAAGGAGATAGAGAAAAATAACAGACAGGTACACACAGCAGAGAGGAGACACCCAGTGTTGCATGATCATGTTGACATTATTTAGACCTTTTCAGTTTCCCCCCTTTTTTGCTTCCTTTCGGAACTTTTCTCATATTAGTGACATGCTTCCTGAGACGATAGCGTCTCTTTTCATCCAGCAGGTCTAACCCTACAACTTTCTGAAGAGTGCTCACTGTGTGAAGAAACTTGTTAGTGTCAGGGAAAAAGTCTCTCACTTCCACTGCCTTGCCAAAGGACTCATCTAAAAAGACATTAATTTCTTCCAAAGAATATATCTCTGCGTTATGAGAGAGACTATCTGCAACTGAAACACAGTCAGAATCCCCCTCACCGTCTGTGTCCATCTCTGTCACCTCATTAATGTCTGCAGCCTGTTGAAGCTCTGTTTGCCTCCCAGAACCAGACGGCAGCTCCTGCTGCGTGCCAACAGCCTCCACCTGTCCCGCTACATCATCTCCCACCCGTTTACCTGTTTCCACATGTTCTCCTCTCACACTCACCACATTCTCTACAATCCCCGTTTCATCTCTCCCGATATTCATCTCTACTTCATCCGCAGCCCCTGGGGCCCCGGCGGGTGCAACAGCAGCCCCCGCGACACTGGGCTCCGCGGCCGCCGACCCAGCGGCCCCGGCCGCCCCAGCGACTGGCTCGGCGGAGCCCGGGGCGGTGGAGCCCGTGGCCGCCGAGCCCGGGCTCCGCCGCCACGGGCTCCACCGCCCCGCACCCGGCGGAGCGGCGTGCCGTCTCTGTGGACATGCAACACGTTTGTGACCCGACTCCCCGCACTCAAAACACTTTACATTCCCTGAGCTCGCATAAACCATATAAAACCCCTCTTCATGCCTCACCCGGAAAGACACATCCAGTGTCTGAGTGGGACAAGTCAGAAACATGAACACCTGTCTCCGCAGAGATTGGACATGTTTTAACTTTTCATCTGTACACCCCAGAGCAACAGTGCGGAGATTACTGGCAAACTTACCGAAACGCTTCAGCTCCCGTTCCAGCGCCTCATTCGGGATGAATGGAGGAACGCCAGACACAGTGATCCGCGTGGACGGTGTCGCCAACGGCGAAACTTGGATATATTCCTCGTTTACCATTAATCCGCTCTCAATAAGTTCGGTTACATATTTCTGGTCTTTCAAAAAGACCACGACCGCTTTGTTCATGCGGGAAGCATAGGAGATGTTTACATGGCCTACCTGCTCCCCCACAGCCAGCAGCACCTGCTCCACTGTGCTTGCGGCCTGAGCCACCAAACGCACTCCGTCCCAGCCACGAGGCACGGAAAAACAAATTAACCGTACTTGGAAAGAGTACAAATATCCCCACGTAAGATCATACAGTGAAAGAAAACGATTGAAACAGAAACAAACGAACTAAAAGTGAAAATCCCTCTTCCCTCTTCAAAAACACACCTCCACCACAGAAGAAGAAGAAGAAGAAGAAGAAGAAGAAGAAGAAGAAGAAGAAGAAGAAGAAGAAGAAGAAGAAGAAGAAGAAGAAGAAGAAGAAGCTTTAGTTATCCCCCTAGGGTTTTTTACATACATCCTTTTAACCACAGAGTATGTATGTTGCACACATGCACATGCAGGCTGGTTGGGGGTTCGGTGCCTCCCTTAGCAAAAAAATCTATAGAATACTATAGAAAAATCTATGGACGAATTCTATAGAAAATGTCTGTAGAACACTACAGGATTTTTGCGGACATACTATAGAAATTGCCTACGTGTTTTACTATAGATTCTGGGAAATAATCTATAGAATACTATAGTATAGAAAAGATATACTGTGTAGATGGTTTTTTTGTAGAAAATAATCTATAGACTCCTATAGAAAACCCCATGGATGCTTTCTATAGAACTGTTCTGTAGAATACCATTCTGTAGAATACTATTGAATTTGTGACCTATATTCTATAGAATCTGTGGACATTTCTATAGAACTTCTTTGAAGAATACTATAGAATGTTTGCAATTTGCAATTTATCTATGGATTTTACTATAGATTCTGCAAAATAATCTATAGAAAAATCTATTGATGTTTCCGTAGAATATACTGCAGGATATTGGCAAATATTCTATATAATTCACCTATGAATTTTACTATAGATTCCACCAAATAATTTATAGAATCCTATAGAAAATTGCTATTGTTTTCTATAAATGTTTTCTGCAGAACTTATAACATTAATTTACGGGAATTGTCCTTAAAGGTTTTACAGAATTTTACAGATGTATCTGCTCTTTTTACAGTCAATAACCTTTAATAAAAGTACAGCACTAAAACTTCTACGGGCAAAAAACCCGTACAAAAACGGTCAAATGACTGGCAGCAGGCTGCCAAACAAAAACCATAAAATTAAAGTAAAAATACTTTAACTGAAATAAAGTGCAAAAGCAATTAGTATACAGAAATTGTCCTTAAAGATTTTAGAGGAAACCTTCCTCTCTTTTCAAAATCCATTGTCTTAAAATGTTACATTAAAATACCTTAAATAAAGTTCTGATGAGAGAAACAGTTTTTTACATTTTCTTTTATTAGATTTGTATGATCAAACACTAAAATAAATACAGAAACTAAAGTTCTACAGGGAGAATACTGTTATTTTACAGCTTTCTAACATTTTCCAATCAAACAGGTTCAACAAAATGACATCACAAAATGTTCTGTAGGAAACAATTACTCTGAAAACTTAAAATATAAAAATATTTGTAGAATTATAGTACAACTAATGAATACAGCATTTCATATTTAAACATCATACTTATAAACAGTAGAAACAAAAAGTCAGTTGAATCTTTTAAGATTACTTTGAACATTCTCAACTGAAAATAACAGAAATTGCAAAATGGCGACATATGTTCACATTGTCAATTTGAAGGAGCAGTGTACAGGATTTAGTACGTCTAAACATGGGGATGTAGGTTCCAACCAATGGATAACTTGTTCACTCACCCTCCTATCCCAAGTTTGTAGGATAATGTATAGTGGCTGCAAAAAACTTGAGGGCCAATAATGTTTCCTCTGTCCATTCTGCGCTACTGTAGACGTGGCAGTGCAACCTAGAGGACAAAAAGATCAGAATTAGAAACGGGTTTATTGCCAGGTATATTCACACGTATGAGGAGGTGTAGTACATACAAATAAAAAAATGTAAAAACTACACAGATAGCGAACTATATTAAGAAATAGAATGCGATAAATGATAGAATATAAAATATGGGCAGTAAGCAATATTTAAACATTGCATTATTTACCATCCTGTGATCTCCATGCAGAGTCTGCGTTGTGGCTGAGGTAAAGTGTCAGTGGGGGGGGCGGGCCTTGTTGAGGTGCCGAGAGGTTCTGGTCATGATGGAGAGAGGTTCTGGTCCTGATGGAGAGAGGTTCTGGTCCTGATGGAGAGTGGTTCTGGTCCTGATGGAGAGAGGTTCTGGTCCTGATGGAGAGAGGTTCTTGTCGTGATGGTGCGCAGCCTCCAGCCAGAGGGTTGTGTTGAAGGCAGAGCTGAAGTCCACAAACAGGATCCTGGCATAGGTTCCTGCTGTGTCCAGGTGCTGGAGGAGGAAGTGAAGTGATAACTATTAGTAAACCATAATGATGGATGTTATTATCAGGGCATTAATTATTTTATAAGTTTAGAAGGGGGGAACATAGTCTAACAACAGTTAGCTTTTGTTAATTTTACCTCGAGCCAAACTTGTGAGACTTGTTTCTGAAATCTCTTTCTCTTAAAGTGAATAAATAAACAATTAAATAATGGAGGTGACCCTAAAACTAACCACTGGATTGCTTGTCTAACATGACCTAGTCCATAAGTGAGGTAAGGGTGGGAACAATCAAACACACCCTCCCAGGCACTACGTGTTAGCGAAGTACAACTGGGATTTCGAAGAGGAAGATATGCTTGCTCAATTCTTAATGAAGAAAAACCAACAAATTGAGCACTTGAGTTTTCATTAGCAGCGCCTAGCTACAGCTGCGGAGCTTTGGTCAATACCACCAACTGTCTATTTCCTTAAAATGGTACATATCGATGAATCTATATTTTCATCTTCAGGTGATTACATCTGCATAATGTCCCTGTACAATAAGATTCGAGCATTTTGTAATCCAGTGAGGAAATTCAAGACCAGTAAATATTGATTGATTAAACAACACTAAATAAAATGTTAGTGCTTTCTTCAAACTCAGACTCTCTGCTGCGGCTGTACCTCAAAGACAAAACAATTGTCTTATGATCTTTGTTGAACAAGATCTGATTTTCCTGTACATGTACAATGTGGGGTATTTTTAAATACTTTACTAAACCACATGCAATTCTATGTTAGACACAAGTTAGTTATTACTCACATATCAAAGTCTTTTCATCTGCAAGATGGAAGAATAGCTGGGTGCTGCCTGGAGAGACTGATGAGGGACACAGGCTGGCTTCAGCAGCTTTTCACACAAAGCCATCACATCTTCTCTTCCATAGTCCTCGCTGTCCACTGGTGCTCTGTCAAAAGAGTGAACATCACAGCCGTCATGTTAACCCTTTGTTACACAACATACAACCAACATGTGTCAAAAGTGACCCGAATTAGTTTTAATTGTAAATATCTTTGCAATAAATTACTTTAACCATTCAGGATTCCAGGTATTCCTCAATTAACCTGTTTTGGATCAACACCAAATTTGTATTTTTCCCTTTCTTACTTTTTGAATAAAAATCATGTTTGTATTACTACACTTCTAAGGCACAACATGGGTCAAACATTACCCGTATTATTTTTGCTATGTTATTTCATGCATGGCTGAGTGTTTCTTTACTATACATTTTCAAAAATAATAAATGTTAGCAGTGATTTGGACCTAGCGTGTATGATGTAGTAATACAAAAAGTATTTTAGTTCACACAGTGTGACATTAGCTAGTCATGTTAGCTTGTAATATATAGAGCAGAGCTAACTAGCAAGTTAGCCAAACATTAGCGGTTAGCTGTTTATGCTATGCTAGCTGTTACTGAACATTAACAAACTAGATTCCGCTATAAGAAAGCTGTGAAACTTTACATTAAACTTGGCGACAACATTGTGACACCCCGCTGCATGTTTATGTGTAATTCTCCCGTGTTGGAGACGAGAGGGTGGCGCAGCAGCACTGCAATAAGCTGTAAGCTAACGTTAGCAGCCACCTGTTAAGCCAGGTTTCGGGCGCAACATCTTGCAAGAAACAGCATCTCAGGGCTTCTTAACATTTAACAACCTATTAATGATGAATACCAACTTAACGGGAAGAAACTCAGCTAACTAGAAGAAGAAACGTAACCTTAAATAAAAAATAAAACATTCACAAACTAAGGATTATCTAAATACATATTTAACTCCATTACAGTTGCAGGACTCACTAGATCTCAAGTCTTCTGTTCTTTGTTGACGTCCCGATGCTCATATTTAACGTGTAAAACGATCCCGATATTAATCCATAAACTCCTGCAGCAGACATACAGACAGCTGTAGCTCGCAGGAGGAGACCCGCTCAAACTGACGTGGAAGTTTCAAATGTGAACGACAGGCACGGACAGTTCTCATTGGCAGGTTTCTTCGATTACGTTTACATTAACCAATCAGGAGTGTTGTGGACTCATTCCAAACATGCCTGACTTGTGTGCCGTGTTTTGGCTGAATTCTATTTCAAGTGCCGTAGTTCTGGCTGTCGGCCAGAATCCGAAAACCATACATTATACTGTAAAACTAATGTATATTGACCAATGGGGGGAAAAAAACAACAACATAAATAAAACAAGGATAACTGTGACTTGGTGAGTAAATAACAGTGTGTGTTTTAAACCTTGGTCCTCCCTGCAGAAATGTCTCCACTTTCTATAATCTTAATTTTTTTTAATGATATTGTCAACTGTAGATGTTAATAAGAACATATTTATTTACTTTTGTTTCAACATTGGATATTTTGTGTTTGTGGTGGATTCAATCGAATATTGAGAAAATGATTTA
>NW_027262565.1:0-27355 GCF_902827115.2 Pseudochaenichthys georgianus
ACTGCTGAATAAAGTATGATTTTCTCTTTTCATATGGAATGCAGTTGGAGGTCAACCAATCAAAGAGCTTGAGGACTGATCACAGGGTTTGTCAAGCTAAGCACATGGTGTAGTCCCAAACGATAGCTGAGGATTCTGGGTAGTGTAGTGTCTTCTGCCATCCAAAAACTCCGAAAAAATATTTGTTTCTCCGAATCGAAGGGGGAAAATACAAAAGCATTGTTCACAATTCAAACCTATCAATGTTGTGTAATTAACAAGGACAATTTGGTGTTTTGTAGTCGATGAGTAGTGCAGATATCACTGTAAAATCAATCGACAGTAAGGAGAATAGGCTACTTACTTCCGGGTGTAAAATTCTCCGTTATCCAATGGGAATGGACGCTCGTAACACAATACAGGGGACATGATCATTATCTTTTAAATAACGTTAACTGAAGGGAACAATCTATTTGACACAGCTGAAGCTCTGGCCTTCCTTAAAAACTAACTAATTTAATAAAAATCACAGTTGCATTACCCACAATGCACTGTTTTTTGAGAACACAAATTCGTAACTAATGTCATTTTTACATTCTGACGAAAAATAAAAATTATTCTGAATACAAATAAAATAAAAGAAGCCTCCCGTGAGTTACTACACGCTATAAAGTAGATTTTAAAAACGTTGTATAGAATAAAAGCTCACTGCAGGACGTTCTAGAAATGCGTGTGTGCATGTGGGTTGTTTGCGTGGTGCCGACACGTAAATGTAACAAAGTTCGTGACTCCACCACGCATTGTGGTGTTAAGGAGTCGTGGTGGAGTCACGCATTCTGGTGAGATCAGTACAAGACCTGAGTACTTCTACTTTTACTCAAGTACAAGACCTGAGTACTTCTACTTTACTCAAGTACAAGATCTAGTATACTTCTACTTTTACTCAAGTACAAGACCTGAGTACTTCTACTTTACTCAAGTACAAGACCTGAGTACTTCTACTTTTACTCAAGTACAAGACCTGAGTACTTCTACTTTTACTCAAGTACAAGACCTGAGTACTTCTACTTTACTCAAGTACAAGACCTGAGTACTTCTACTTTGATGGCGGATGTGTAATCCCCTTCATGGTGATGCATGTTCTCGAGACTTGAAGCAGCGTGTTGGGGAAGCTCCGCTCCGTCAGTCTCTCGTTGTGCGTCAGCTGCGTCTGGAAGTCTGGCAGGCAGCTCTGAAGCATCCTCCCTCTTGCAGGAGAGTTTTCTCTCTGTGTCTCTGAGGTTCTGACAGGACTCTTCTTCATGAGTTTGAGCAAAGCCAGATCTGCTCCACAGGACCCAAACTGTCTCCTAAATCTTCCCTTAACAACCCTTTGTGTTCAGGAAGTGTGTGGACCTGCAGCCTCTCACCGCGTCACTCAGGAGAGACTGTCTTTAGTTTAAAGAACTATATGTTCATTTAGATTAGACCCAGATGCTGCTATCATGTTTATTAAAGGTGCCCTGTCATCCTCAGATATATCCAGAGCCTGTCTCTGATTGGCTGGAACACCAAACAGATCATTGCAGCATTACCCATAACCCCCTCTGTTTCAGCCCTGTTTCCAAAGTGCTGATTCTCTGTCTGTTACTTCAGATGAAAATAGGGAGCCCCTCCCCACGCCCCTCTGAGAGACATCTGGTTACAAAGAACTCAATGGAGCTCTAGAGGAGATTCAGGTGATAAGGGGGGGGGGGGGGGGGGTTACCTTGGTTGCTGATTGGCTAATGGCTACACAAGACAACACATCGTTATGACATCACAAAGTGGCCAAAATCTGATCAGATCATTTTCAGACAGGTTTTTATAGAAATGGATCAAAAAGAGAGAGAAACTTTGTTCCTGAAACTTTCAGAGTCTCTTTCCACAGAGGGGACACATGTTGATGTAGAAGAGACATGGAGAAGAGGGGACACATGTTGATGTAGAAGAGACATGAAGAAGAGGGGACACATGTTGATGTAGGAGAGACATGAAGAAGAGGGGACACATGTTGATGTAGAAGAGACATGAAGAAGAGGGGACACATGTTGATGTAGAAGAGACATGGAGAAGAGGGGACACATGTTGATGTAGAAGAGACATGAAGAAGAGGGGACACATGTTGATGTAGAAGAGACGTGAAGAAGAGGGGACACATGTTGATGTAGAAGAGACGTGAAGAAGAGGGGACACATGTTGATGTAGAAGAGACATGGAGAAGAGGGGACACATGTTGATGTAGAAGAGACATGAAGAAGAGGGGACACATGTTGATGTAGGAGAGACATGAAGAAGAGGGGACACATGTTGATGTAGAAGAGACATGAAGAAGAGGGGACACATGTTGATGTAGAAGAGACATGGAGAAGAGGGGACACATGTTGATGTAGAAGAGACGTGAAGAAGAGGGGACACATGTTGATGTAGAAGAGACGTGAAGAAGAGGGGACACATGTTGATGTAGAAGAGACGTGAAGAAGAGTGGACACATGTTGATGTAGAAGAGACATGAAGAAGAGGGGACACATGTTGATGTAGAAGAGACATGAAGTAGAGGGGACACATGTTGATGTAGAAGAGACATGAAGAAGAGGGGACACATGTTGATGTAGAAGAGACATGAAGAAGAGGGGACACATGTTGATGTAGAAGAGACATGGAGAAGAGGGGACACATGTTGATGTAGAAGAGACATGGAGAAGAGGGGACACATGTTGATGTAGAAGAGACATGAAGAAGAGGGGACACATGTTGATGTAGAAGAGACATGGAGAAGAGGGGACACATGTTGATGTAGAAGAGACATGGAGAAGAGGGGACACATGTTGATGTAGAAGAGACATGAAGAAGAGGGGACACGTGTTGATGTAGAAGAGACGTGAAGAAGAGAGGACACGTGTTGATGTGGAAGAGACGTGAAGAAGAGGGGACACGTGTTGATGTAGAAGAGACGTGAAGAAGAGGGGACACGTGTTGATGTAGAAGAGACATGAAGAAGAGGGGACACATGTTGATGTAGAAGAGACATGGAGAAGAGGGGACACATGTTGATGTAGAACAGACATGGAGAAGAGGGGACACATGTTGATGTAGAGGAGACATGAAGAAGAAGGGACACATGTTGATGTAGAAGAGACATGAAGAAGAGGGGACACATGTTGATGTTGAAGAGACATGGAGAAGAGGGGACACATGTTGATGTAGAAGAGACATGGAGAAGAGGGGACACATGTTGATGCAGAAGAGACGTGAAGAAGAGGGGACACATGTTGATTCAGAAGAGACATGGAGAAGAGGGGACACATGTTGATGTAGAAGAGACATGGAGAAGAGGGGACACATGTTGATGTAGAAGAGACATGAAGAAGAGGGGACACATGTTGCTGTAGAAGAGACATGAAGAAGAGGGGACACATGTTGCTGTAGAAGAGACATGAAGAAGAAGGGACACATGTTGATGTAGAAGAGACAT
Source organism: Pseudochaenichthys georgianus (assembly GCF_902827115.2). Lineage (NCBI taxonomy): Eukaryota > Metazoa > Chordata > Actinopteri > Perciformes > Channichthyidae > Pseudochaenichthys > Pseudochaenichthys georgianus. Next base: position 3,473 of record NW_027262565.1, read on the forward strand.
GAAGAAGAGGGGACACATGTTGATGCAGAAGAGACACGAAGAAGAGGGGACACATGTTGATTCAGAAGAGACATGGAGAAGAGGGTACACATGTTGATGTAGAAGAGACGTGAAGAAGAGGGGACACATGTTGATGTAGAAGAGACATGAAGAAGAGGGACACATGCTGATGTAGAAGAGACATGAAGAAGAGGGGACACATGTTGATGTAGAAGAGACATGAAGAAGAGGGGACACATGTTGATGTAGAAGAGACATGAAGAAGAGGGGACACATGTTGATGTAGAAGAGACATGAAGAAGAGGGGACACATGTTGATGTAGAAGAGACATGGAGAAGAGGGGACACATGTTGATGTAGAAGAGACATGAAGAAGAGGGGACACATGTTGATGTAGAAGAGACATGAAGAAGAGGGGACACATGTTGATGTAGAAGAGACATGAAGAAGAGGGGACACATGTTGATGTAGAAGAGACATGAAGAAGAGGGGACACATGTTGATGTAGAAGAGACATGAAGAAGAGGGGACACATGTTGATGTAGAAGAGACATGGAGAAGAGGGGACACATGTTGATGTAGAAGAGACATGAAGAAGAGGGGACACATGTTGATGTAGAAGAGACATGAAGAAGAGGGGACACATGTTGATGTAGAAGAGACATGAAGAAGAGGGGACACGTGTTGATGTAGAAGAGGGGACACATGTTGATGTAGAAGAGACATGAAGAAGAGGGGACACATGTTGATGTAGAAGAGACATGAAGAAGAGGGGACACGTGTTGATGTAGAAGAGGGGACACATGTTGATGTAGAAGAGACATGAAGAAGAGGGGACACATGTTGATGTAGAAGAGACATGAAGAAGAGGGGACACGTGTTGATGTAGAAGAGGGGACACATGTTGATGTAGAAGAGACATGAAGAAGAGGGGACACGTGTTGATGTAGAAGAGACATGAAGAAGCTTTTACTGAGAGGATGATCTGTTTTTACTTTCTTATTATTCGATTGTATTTATAATGTCTCTTCCGCCACCGGCTCAGTAGCGACTGGAGCGGACGTGGGGTTACCGGTTCAAGTCCCCAAACAGACCGTTAAATACGGAGTGTGTACTGATACATGGAGAGGTCCCAGTTCACCTCTTGGGCCCTACCTTAGTGCCCTTGAGCAAGGCACCAGATATCTTTGTTATATTTATCCTCTTGCCTATTTTCCCATCTTTGAATCGTGTTGAATTTCTGCTGATCTATTTTAACTGGAACTTGAATTGAAAGTCATATGTGTGCGATAACCCTAACCCTACCCCTAACCCTAAGGCCCTTTAAGCTGCGACCTGTGTATGAAAGTCCAACACAAACAAAGCTTTATTCTGATAATCGTTATTGCTCAGCTGTGGGCTGACGTGGTGTGTTGACATGACGGAGGCTCTGAGGGGAAAGCTCCGTTATACTCCACGCTAACCTGTAGAAATAACAAGCGCCCTGCGTATCGTCAGGTAACACCCGCTTGGCACCGGTTGGGTTTTACTGCCGTCCTGCATGGCATCGTTTTTATTATTATACTCGTTCTGTTTTCTCTGAGCTCTCCGGAGACTCTTCACGATGAAGAGATGTTTTCTTCACTTTCCAGGAGCAGCTGTTATGGAAAAATAACATAATTGCTCCATTGTGCGTGTCTGGCAACGGACTCGGTTTAAATCGAATGATTCTTCATATTTAAAGAGTCCGGACGCCAACGCAGAACTCTGCTTTCATTTTCAGACATTCCTGATGAAGTCATTCTGATCTCCTGCTGCTCTTCCTCTCTTTGACCTTTGACCTGATCCACTTCTCCTTACAATGCTTAAAGAGGACATATGATATCAGTATGTAGGGTCTCTACTTTAAAGAGTCCTCTCCTGCTGATGTCCAGGTGTATATCAGTATGTAGTGTCTCTACTTTAAAGAGTCCTCTCCTGCTGATGTTCAGGTGTATATCAGTATGTAGTGTCTCTACTTTAAAGAGTCCTCTCCTGCTGATGTTCAGGTGTATATCAGTATGTAGTGTCTCTACTTTAAAGAGTCCTCTCCTGCTGATGTTCAGGTGTATATCAGTATGTAGTGTCTCTACTTTAAATAGTCCTCTCCTGCTGATGTTCAGGTGTATATCAGTATGTAGTGTCTCTACTTTAAAGAGTCCTCTCCTGCTGATGTTCAGGTTTATATCAGTATGCAGTGTCTCTACTTTAAAGAGTCCTCTCCTGCTGATGTTCAGGTGTATATCAGTATGTAGTGTCTCTACTTTAAATAGTCCTCTCCTGCTGATGTCCAGGTGTATATCAGTATGTAGTGTCTCTACTTTAAAGAGTCCTCTCCTGCTGATGTTCAGGTGTATATCAGTATGTAGTGTCTCTACTTTAAAGAGTCCTCTCCTGCTGATGTTCAGGTGTATATCAGTATGTAGTGTCTCTACTTTAAAGAGTCCTCTCCTGCTGATGTTCAGGTGTATATCAGTATGTAGTGTCTCTACTTTAAATAGTCCTCTCCTGCTGATGTTCAGGTGTATATCAGTATGTAGTGTCTCTACTTTAAAGAGTCCTCTCCTGCTGATGTTCAGGTTTATATCAGTATGCAGTGTCTCTACTTTAAAGAGTCCTCTCCTGCTGATGTTCAGGTGTATATCAGTATGTAGTGTCTCTACTTTAAATAGTCCTCTCCTGCTGATGTTCAGGTGTATATCAGTATGTAGTGTCTCTACTTTAAAGAGTCCTCTCCTGCTGATATCCAGGTGTATATCAGTATGTAGTGTCTCTACTTTAAAGAGTCCTCTCCTGCTGATGTTCAGGTGTATATCAGTATGTAGTGTCTCTACTTTAAATAGTCCTCTCCTGCTGATGTTCAGGTGTATATCAGTATGTAGTGTCTCTACTTTAAAGAGTCCTCTCCTGCTGATGTTCAGGTGTATATCAGTATGTAGTGTCTCTACTTTAAATAGTCCTCTCCTGCTGATGTTCAGGTGTATATCAGTATGTAGTGTCTCTACTTTAAAGAGTCCTCTCCTGCTGATGTTCAGGTGTATATCAGTATGTAGTGTCTCTACTTTAAATAGTCCTCTCCTGCTGATGTTCAGGTGTATATCAGTATGTAGTGTCTCTACTTTAAAGAGTCCTCTCCTGCTGATATCCAGGTGTATATCAGTATTTCGTGTCTCTACTTTAAAGAGTCCTCTCCTGTCTGAAACTGGAACAATAAACCAGTGTAGCTTCGTTAGCGTTTTGTGCAGCGATGACCTCACTTCTGCTTCTTCTCCGTCGACAGTTTATGCTTCAGAAGGTTTGCTGCCCCTGGTCTTCTGGTGAGTTTTGGGAGGGGGTTCGCAGCACGCTCGTCGTGACTAATGCAGGCAATTTGTGACATTGCAAGAAAAGCGAGAAGAAAACAGGCTGCAGTTACTTCCATTATGCTTCTGTGTGAGGCTGACATACCTCACACAGACCGTGGGGAGGGGAACGAATGATATCTGACCCACAGCGAGCAGAAAGACCTTCCACGAGTCCGCTTAGTGTGTTTCAAATGTCCCGATGCTGCACTCAAACATCCAGGTTCCTATGATTTGCCTTTAATGGAAACATTACATTCTTTTATGTTTGTATTTTTGTGTTTAATGAAACATGTTGCATTGTTGGAGGAGCTCAGGTCAGAATCATTTCATCGCCATTTCTACACTGTAGCGTACGAGCATAACACCTTTGAATCTATGACATTTAAATAGCTGAAGAGCCGTTGAAGGAGGTGTGGACTCAGTTACTGACTTCAGATTGGACTTCTCAAACAAAGAAGACTTGCAACTCGACCTAAACGCCAGCAGATCGTACTTTGAAAATACTTCAGACCGTCCCCCAAACCGAAGATTAGAATCTAGGAAGGTTAAAGGTTAGCCATACATCAAATCAATTCCTGGAACAACTAGCGTTTCTTCTCCAGAAAGTCTGTCTCCTTCGACAGCATTCAATACTTCTACATTTACTCAAGTGCAGGACCTGAGTACTTCTACTTTTACTCAAGTACACGATCTGAGTACTTCTACTTTTACTCAAGTACAAGATCTGAGTACTTCTACTTTTACTCAAGTACAATATCTGAGTACTTCTACTTTTACTCAAGTACAATATCTGAGTACTTCTACTTTTACTCAAGAACAAGATCTGAGTACTTCTACTTTTACTCAAGAACAATATCTGAGTACTTCTACTTTTACTCAAGTAACAAGATCTGAGTACTTCTACTTTTACTCAAGTACACTATCCTGAGTACTTCTACTTTTACTCAAGTACAAGACCTGAGTACTTCTACTTTACTCAAGTACAAGACCTGAGTACTTCTACTTTACTCAAGTACAAGATCTGAGTACTTCTACTTTTACTCAAGTACACTATCTGAGTACTTCTACTTTTACTCAAGAACAAGATCTGAGTACTTCTACTTTTACTCAAGTACACTATCTGAGTACTTCTACTTTTACTCAAGAACAAGATCTGAGTACTTCTACTTTTACTCAAGTACACTATCTGAGTACTTCTACTTTACTCAAGAACAAGATCTGAGTACTTCTACTTTTACTCAAGTACACTATCTGATTACTTCTACTTTTACTCAAGTACAAGATCTGAGTACTTCTACTTTTACTCAAGAACAAGATCTGAGTACTTCTACTTTTACTCAAGTACACTATCTGAGTACTTCTACTTTTACTCAAGATCAAGATCTGAGTACTTCTACTTTTACTCAAGTACACTATCTGAGTACTTCTACTTTTACTCAAGAACAAGATCTGAATACTTCTACTTTTACTCAAGTACACTATCTGAGTACTTCTACTTTTACTCAAGTACAAGATCTGAGGACTTCTACTTTTACTCAAGTACACTATCTGAGTACTTCTACTTTTACTCAAGAACAAGATCTGAGTACTTCTACTTTTACTCAAGTACACTATCTGAGTACTTCTACTTTTACTCAAGAAACAAGATCTGAGTACTTCTACTTTTACTCAAGTACACTATCTGAGTACTTCTACTTTTACTCAAGAACAAGATCTGAGTACTTCTACTTTTACTCAAGTACACTATCTGAGTACTTCTACTTTTACTCAAGAACAAGATCTGAGTACTTCTACTTTTACTCAAGTACACTATCTGAGTACTTCTACTTTTACTCAAGAACAAGATCTGAGTACTTCTACTTTTACTCAAGTACACTATCTGATTACTTCTACTTTTACTCAAGTACAAGATCTGAGTACTTCTACTTTTACTCAAGTACACTATCTGATTACTTCTACTTTTACTCAAGAACAAGATCTGAGTACTTCCACTTTTACTCAAGAACAAGATCTGAGTACTTCTACTTTTACTCAAGAACAATATCTGAGTACTTCTACTTTTACTCATGTACACTATCTGATTACTTCTACTTTTACTCAAGTACACTATCTGAGTACTTCTACTTTTACTCATGTACACTATCTGATTACTTCTACTTTTACTCAAGTACAAGATCTGAGGACTTCTACTTTTACTCAAGAACAAGATCTGAGTACTTCTACTTTTACTCAAGAACAAGACCTGAGTACTTCTACTTTCAGTATTTACGTTGCAGGAAGCAGAGTTTGAGTTCAGGGCTGAAAACAAAGCACTTTTCGTTGGTCTGACAGCGTCTGAAAGAGGTCTGGACTCGACTCACTGGACTAATCACCGATGACTCAAGGATTGAAAGTACTTGAAACCGTCCCCCAGGCCCACAGATTAAAACATTGGTCATTTAAAAAGTGTGAATCATCCTGAATCACGTAGGGTTAGGTACTCTGTCTTTAATAGATGACATCCAATCAGGTTGAAGGAGAGAACCACCTCTCCTCATGACGTCACTAACCATCAGTCGGGAAATGCTCAGTCACGTACATTTCAAACCACCGATGACCCGTCTCTCATTAGGACCCCAGAGTCACCCCAAAGAAGTCTAGAACTAACGTTACTGAGCACCAGATGGACACGATAAGCTTTACTTTTTAACCCAAGAAGAATGAAACGAGCCTGTTCTAGATGTGTGTCTGTTTGAGGCTGGCAGCAACACTCTTCATTCGGAGGGTATCTGAAAGTAATTGCTGCAAATTTGAAACGGAAAATAGGAGCTTTCCTGCCTCTTGTTGATAAGCAGGATTGCAGACGTTGTGCAGCACTAAGAGGAAGACGGTCCAACATGTGCTGCTTCCTTAGAGCTCACCACATATTCACCAGCATGTCTTCCGTCCGCACGCCAGAGACGAAAGATGGATTTGTGTCAGGGGAGGAAGAGACATCCAGAGAATCACGTCTTTGCATTTAATATGGCGCCCATGTCCACGGCAGTCATGTGCAAATGGCTTCATCAGGATTCAATTTGAGCTCTCGAACCTGCCAGCGCAGAACACGAGAAAACCATCGTGAATAATCATCTTGAAAGACGTTGAGTGTTAGAAACGGAGACATCACGGTGAAGGAAGGGACACGGAGAGCACGAGGACGAATCGAACAGAGAAATTAGACATCTGCATAAAATGACTTGGACCTTTATTTCAAATCCAGCAATGCTCCATTTATCATCATCATCATCATCATCATCATCATCATCATCATCATCATCATCATCATCATCATCATCATCATCATCATCATCATCATCATCATCATGTGTCCGACTTCCTCTGGACACACAGCTGGTTTCATGCTATTACGTACGGTGACCAACAGGTGCTAACGTGCTACAACGGCTCGAACTCTTCCATCAGAAGAAATGTGCTGCAGCTTCAGAAAGGAAGCAGATATAACAACCCGAAGGTTCCACATGAAGAAACATCTCCAGCAACTTGACAACACCTTCAGCCGTTTAGAGAACATTCAGCAGCGTGAGGAGACATGGCAGCGTCTACTAAAAGCTGCAGGAACCAAACGCTGAAGAAGCTCAAAACACAACGGAGACAAGGGGACACTAAAGAGTGACGCACACAGCTGCGAGACCAGGGGACACTAAAGAGTGACGCACACAGTTAGAGACCAGGGGACACTAAAGAGTGACGCACACAGTTAGAGACCAGGGGACACTAAAGAGTGACGCACACAGCTGGGAGACCAGGGGACACTAAAGAGTGACTCACACAGCTGGAGACCAGGGGACACTAAAGAGTGACGCACACAGCTGAAGACCAGCGGACACTAAAGAGTGACGCACACAGCTGGGAGTCCAGGGGACACCAAAGAGTGACGCACACAGCTGGAGACCAAGGGACACTAAAGAGTGACACACACAGCTGGGATACCAAGAACACTAAAGAGTGACGCACACAGCTGGAGACCAGGGGACACTAAAGAGTGACGCACACATCTGGGACACCAGGGGAAACTAAAGAGTGACGCACACAGCTGGGAGACCAGGGGAAACTAAAGAGTGACGCACACAGCTGGGAGACCAGGGGACAGTAAAGAGTGACGCACACAACTGGGAGACCAGGGGACACTAAAGAGTGACGCACACAGCTGGGAGTCCAGGGGACACTAAAGAGTGACGCACACAGCTGGGCGACCAGGGCACACTAAAGAGTGACGCACACAGCTGGGAGACCAGGGGACACTAAAGAGTGACGCACACAGCTGGGACACCAGGGGAAACTAAAGAGTGACGCACACAGCTGGGAGACCAGGGGACACTAAAGAGTGACGCACACAACTGGGAGACCAGGGGACACTAAAGAGTGACGCACACAGCTGGGAGTCCAGGGGACACTAAAGAGTGACGCACACAGCTGGGTGACCAGGGGACACTAAAGAGTGACGCACACAGCTGGGAGACCAGGGGACACTAAAGAGTGACGCACACAACTGGGAGACCAGGGGAAACTAAAGAGTGACGCACACAGCTGGGAGACCAGGGGACACTAAAGAGTGACGCACACAGCTGGGAGACCAGGGGAAACTAAAGAGTGACGCACACAGCTGGGAGACCAGGGGACACTAAAGAGTGACGCACACAGCTGGAGACCAGAGGACACTAAAGAGTGACGCACACAGCTGGGAGACCAGGGGACACTAAAGAGTGACGCACACAGCTGGAGACCAGGGGACACTAAAGAGTGACGCACACAGCTGGGAGACAAGGGGACACTAAAGAGTGACGCACACAGCTGGAGATCAGGGGACACTAAAGAGTGATGCACACAGCTGGAGACCAGGGGACACTAAAGAGTGACGCACACAGCTGGGAGACCAGGGGAAACTAAAGAGTCACGCACACAGCTGGGAGACCAGGGGACACTAAAGAGTGACGCACACAGCTGGAGACCAGAGGACACTAAAGAGTGACACACACAGCTGGGAGACCAGGGGACACTAAAGAGTGACGCACACAGCTGGAGACCAGGGGACACTAAAGAGTGACGCACACAGCTGGGAGACCAGGGGACACTAAAGAGTGACGCACACATCTGGAGATCAGGGGACACTAAAGAGTGATGCACACAGCTGGAGACCAGGGGACACTAAAGAGTGACGCACACAGCTGGAGACCAGGGGACACTAAAGAGTGACGCACACAGCTGGGAGACCAGGGGACACTAAAGAGTGACGCACACAGCTGGGAGACCAGGGGATACTAAAGAGTGACGCACACAACTGGGAGTCCAGGGGACACTAAAGAGTGACGCACACAGCTGGAGACCAGGGGACACTAAAGAGTGACGCACACAGCTGAAGACCAGCGGACACTAAAGAGTGACGCACACAGCTGGGAGACCAGGGGACACTAAAGAGTGACGCACACAGCTGGAGACCAGGGGACACTAAAGAGTGACGCACACAGCTGGAGACCAAGGGACACTAAAGAGTGACGCACACAGCTCGGAGTCCAGGGGACACCAAAGAGTGACGCACACAGCTGGAGACCAGGGGACACTAAAGAGTGACACACACAGCTGGGAGACCAAGAACACTAAAGAGTGACGCACACAGCTGGAGACCAGGGGAAACTAAAGAGTGACGCACACAGCTGGGAGACCAGGGGAAACTAAAGAGTGACGCACACAGCTGGGAGACCAGGGGACACTAAAGAGTGACGCACACAACTGGGAGACCAGGGGACACTAAAGAGTGACGCACACAACTGGGAGACCAGGGGACACTAAAGAGTGACGCACACAGCTGGGCGACCAGGGGACACTAAAGAGTGACGCACACAGCTGGGCGACCAGGGGACACTAAAGAGTGACGCACACAGCTTGGAGACCAGGGGACACTAAAGAGTGACGCACACAACTGGGAGACCAGGGGACACTAAAGAGTGACGCACACAGCTGGGAGTCCAGGGGACACTAAAGAGTGACGCACACAGCTGGGCGACCAGGGGACACTAAAGAGTGACGCACACAGCTGGGCGACCAGGGGACACTAAAGAGTGACGCACACAGCTGGGAGACCAGGGGACACTAAAGAGTGACGCACACAGCTGGGAGACCAGGGGACACTAAAGAGTGACGCACACAGCTGGAGACCAGAAGACACTAAAGAGTGACACACACAGCTGGGAGACCAGGGGACACTAAAGAGTGACGCACACAGCTGGAGACCAGGGGACACTAAAGAGTGACGCACACAGCTGGGAGACCAGGGGACACTAAAGAGTGACGCACACAGCTGGAGATCAGGGGATACTAAAGAGTGATGCACACAGCTGGAGACCAGGGGACACTAAAGAGTGACGCACACAGCTGGAGACCAGGGGACACTAAAGAGTGACGCACACAGCTGGGAGACCAGGGGACACTAAAGAGTGACGCACACAGCTGGGAGACCAGGGGAAACTAAAGAGTGACGCACACAGCTGGGAGACCAGGGGACACTAAAGAGTGACGCACACAACTGGGAGACCAGGGGACACTAAAGAGTGACGCACACAGCTGGGAGTCCAGGGGACACTAAAGAGTGACGCACACAGCTGGGCGACCAGGGGACACTAAAGAGTGACGCACACAGCTGGGCGACCAGGGGACACTAAAGAGTGACGCACACAGCTTGGAGACCAGGGGACACTAAAGAGTGACGCACACAACTGGGAGACCAGGGGACACTAAAGAGTGACGCACACAGCTGGGAGTCCAGGGGACACTAAAGAGTGACGCACACAGCTGGGCGACCAGGGGACAATAAAGAGTGACGCACACAGCTGGGCGACCAGGGGACACTAAAGAGTGACGCACACAGCTGGGAGACCAGGGGACACTAAAGAGTGACGCACACAGCTGGGAGACCAGGGGACACTACAGAGTGACGCACACAGCTGGAGACCAGAGGACACTAAAGAGTGACACACACAGCTGGGAGACCAGGGGACACTAAAGAGTGACGCACACAGCTGGAGACCAGGGGACACTAAAGAGTGACGCACACAGCTGGAGATCAGGGGACACTAAAGAGTGACGCACACAGCTGGAGACCAGGGGACACTAAAGAGTGACGCACACAGCTGGGAGACCAGGGGACACTAAAGAGTGACGCACACAGCTGGGAGACCAGGGGACACTAAAGAGTGACGCACACAGCTGGGAGACCAGGGGATACTAAAGAGTGACGCACACAGCTGGGCGACCAGGGGACACTAAAGAGTGACGCACACAGCTGGAAGACCAGGGACACTAAAGAGTGACGCACACAGCTGGGACACCAGGGGAAACTAAAGAGTGACGCACACAGCTGGGAGACCAGGGGACACTAAAGAGTGACGCACACAACTGGGAGACCAGGGGACACTAAAGAGTGACGCACACAGCTGGGAGTCCAGGGGACACTAAAGAGTGACGCACACAGCTGGGCGACCAGGGGACACTAAAGAGTTACGCACACAGCTGGGAGACCAGGGGACACTAAAGAGTGACGCACACAGCTGGGAGACCAGGGGAAACTAAAGAGTAACGCACACAGCTGGGAGACCAGGGGACACTAAAGAGTGATGCACACAGCTGGAGACCAGAGGACACTAAAGAGTGACACACACAGCTGGGAGACCAGGGGACACTAAAGAGTGACGCACACAGCTGGAGACCAGGGGACACTAAAGAGTGACGCACACAGCTGGGAGACCAGGGGACACTAAAGAGTGACGCACACAGCTGGAGACCAGAAGACACTAAAGAGTGACACACACAGCTGGGAGACCAGGGGACACTAAAGAGTGACGCACACAGCTGGAGACCAGGGGACACTAAAGAGTGACGCACACAGCTGGGAGACCAGGGGACACTAAAGAGTGACGCACACAGCTGGAGATCAGGGGATACTAAAGAGTGATGCACACAGCTGGAGACCAGGGGACACTAAAGAGTGACGCACACAGCTGGAGACCAGGGGACACTAAAGAGTGACGCACACAGCTGGGAGACCAGGGGACACTAAAGAGTGACGCACACAGCTGGGAGACCAGGGGAAACTAAAGAGTGACGCACACAGCTGGGAGACCAGGGGACACTAAAGAGTGACGCACACAACTGGGAGACCAGGGGACACTAAAGAGTGACGCACACAGCTGGGAGACCAGGGGACACTAAAGAGTGACGCACACAGCTGGGCGACCAGGGGACACTAAAGAGTGACGCACACAGCTGGGCGACCAGGGGACACTAAAGAGTGACACACACAGCTGGGAGACCAGGGGACACTAAAGAGTGACGCACACAGCTGGAGACCAGGGGACACTAAAGAGTGACGCACACAGCTGGGAGACCAGGGGACACTAAAGAGTGACGCACACAGCTGGAGATCAGGGGATACTAAAGAGTGATGCACACAGCTGGAGACCAGGGGACACTAAAGAGTGACGCACACAGCTGGAGACCAGGGGACACTAAAGAGTGACGCACACAGCTGGGAGACCAGGGGACACTAAAGAGTGACGCACACAGCTGGGAGACCAGGGGAAACTAAAGAGTGACGCACACAGCTGGGAGACCAGGGGACACTAAAGAGTGACGCACACAACTGGGAGACCAGGGGACACTAAAGAGTGACGCACACAGCTGGGAGTCCAGGGGACACTAAAGAGTGACGCACACAGCTGGGCGACCAGGGGACACTAAAGAGTGACGCACACAGCTGGGCGACCAGGGGACACTAAAGAGTGACGCACACAGCCGGGAGACCAGGGGACACTAAAGAGTGACGCACACAGCTGGGAGACCAGGGGACACTAAAGAGTGACGCACACAGCTGGAGACCAGAGGACACTAAAGAGTGACACACACAGCTGGGAGACCAGGGGACACTAAAGAGTGACGCACACAGCTGGAGACCAGGGGACACTAAAGAGTGACGCACACAGCTGGGAGACCAGGGGACACTAAAGAGTGACGCACACAGCTGGAGATCAGGGGATACTAAAGAGTGATGCACACAGCTGGAGACCAGGGGACACTAAAGAGTGACGCACACAGCTGGAGACCAGGGGACACTAAAGAGTGACGCACACAGCTGGGAGACCAGGGGACACTAAAGAGTGACGCACACAGCTGGGAGACCAGGGGATACTAAAGAGTGACGCACACAGCTGGGAGACCAGGGGATACTAAAGAGTGACGCACACAGCTGGGCGACCAGGGGACACTAAAGAGTGACGCACACAGCTGGAAGACCAGGGACACTAAAGAGTGACGCACACAGCTGGGACACCAGGGGAAACTAAAGAGTGACGCACACAGCTGGGAGACCAGGGGACACTAAAGAGTGACGCACACAGCTGGGAGACCAGGGGACACTAAAGAGTGACGCACACAGCTGGGAGTCCAGGGGACACTAAAGAGTGACGCACACAGCTGGGCGACCAGGGGACACTAAAGAGTTACGCACACAGCTGGGAGACCAGGGGACACTAAAGAGTGACGCACACAGCTGGGAGACCAGGGGAAACTAAAGAGTGACGCACACAGCTGGGAGACCAGGGGACACTAAAGAGTGATGCACACAGCTGGAGACCAGAGGACACTAAAGAGTGACACACACAGCTGGGAGACCAGGGGACACTAAAGAGTGACGCACACAGCTGGAGACCAGGGGACACTAAAGAGTGACGCACACAGCTGGGAGACCAGGGGACACTAAAGAGTGACGCACACAGCTGGAGATCAGGGGACACTAAAGAGTGATGCACACAGCTGGAGACCAGGGGACACTAAAGAGTGACGCACACAGCTGGAGACCAGGGGACACTAAAGAGTGACGCACACAGCTGGGAGACCAGGGGACACTATAGAGTGACGCACACAGCTGGAGACCAGGGGACACTAAAGAGTGACGCACACAGCTGGAGACCAGGGGACACTAAAGAGTGACGCACACAGCTGGGAGACCAGGGGACACTAAAGAGTGACGCACACAGCTGGGAGACCAGGGGAAACTAAAGAGTGACGCACACAGCTGGGAGACCAGGGGACACTAAAGAGTGACGCACACAACTGGGAGACCAGGGGACACTAAAGAGTGACGCACACAGCTGGGAGACCAGGGGACACTAAAGAGTGACGCACACAGCTGGGCGACCAGGGGACACTAAAGAGTGACGCACACAGCTGGGCGACCAGGGGACACTAAAGAGTGACGCACACAGCTTGGAGACCAGGGGACACTAAAGAGTGACGCACACAACTGGGAGACCAGGGGACACTAAAGAGTGACGCACACAGCTGGGAGTCCAGGGGACACTAAAGAGTGACGCACACAGCTGGGCGACCAGGGGACAATAAAGAGTGACGCACACAGCTGGGCGACCAGGGGACACTAAAGAGTGACGCACACAGCTGGGAGACCAGGGGACACTAAAGAGTGACGCACACAGCTGGGAGACCAGGGGACACTAAAGAGTGACGCACACAGCTGGAGACCAGAGGACACTAAAGAGTGACACACACAGCTGGGAGACCAGGGGACACTAAGAGTGACGCACACAGCTGGAGACCAGGGGACACTAAAGAGTGACGCACACAGCTGGAGATCAGGGGACACTAAAGAGTGACGCACACAGCTGGAGACCAGGGGACACTAAAGAGTGACGCACACAGCTGGGAGACCAGGGGACACTAAAGAGTGACGCACACAGCTGGGAGACCAGGGGACACTAAAGAGTGACGCACACAGCTGGGAGACCAGGGGATACTAAAGAGTGACGCACACAGCTGGGCGACCAGGGGACACTAAAGAGTGACGCACACAGCTGGAAGACCAGGGACACTAAAGAGTGACGCACACAGCTGGGACACCAGGGGAAACTAAAGAGTGACGCACACAGCTGGGAGACCAGGGGACACTAAAGAGTGACGCACACAACTGGGAGACCAGGGGACACTAAAGAGTGACGCACACAGCTGGGAGTCCAGGGGACACTAAAGAGTGACGCACACAGCTGGGCGACCAGGGGACACTAAAGAGTTACGCACACAGCTGGGAGACCAGGGGACACTAAAGAGTGACGCACACAGCTGGGAGACCAGGGGAAACTAAAGAGTAACGCACACAGCTGGGAGACCAGGGGACACTAAAGAGTGATGCACACAGCTGGAGACCAGAGGACACTAAAGAGTGACACACACAGCTGGGAGACCAGGGGACACTAAAGAGTGACGCACACAGCTGGAGACCAGGGGACACTAAAGAGTGACGCACACAGCTGGGAGACCAGGGGACACTAAAGAGTGACGCACACAGCTGGAGACCAGAAGACACTAAAGAGTGACACACACAGCTGGGAGACCAGGGGACACTAAAGAGTGACGCACACAGCTGGAGACCAGGGGACACTAAAGAGTGACGCACACAGCTGGGAGACCAGGGGACACTAAAGAGTGACGCACACAGCTGGAGATCAGGGGATACTAAAGAGTGATGCACACAGCTGGAGACCAGGGGACACTAAAGAGTGACGCACACAGCTGGAGACCAGGGGACACAAAAAAGTGACGCACACAGCTGGGAGACCAGGGGACACTAAAGAGTGACGCACACAGCTGGGAGACCAGGGGAAACTAAAGAGTGACGCACACAGCTGGGAGACCAGGGGACACTAAAGAGTGACGCACACAACTGGGAGACCAGGGGACACTAAAGAGTGACGCACACAGCTGGGAGTCCAGGGGACACTAAAGAGTGACGCACACAGCTGGGCGACCAGGGGACACTAAAGAGTGACGCACACAGCTGGGCGACCAGGGGACACTAAAGAGTGACACACACAGCTGGGAGACCAGGGGACACTAAAGAGTGACGCACACAGCTGGAGACCAGGGGACACTAAAGAGTGACGCACACAGCTGGGAGACCAGGGGACACTAAAGAGTGACGCACACAGCTGGAGATCAGGGGATACTAAAGAGTGATGCACACAGCTGGAGACCAGGGGACACTAAAGAGTGACGCACACAGCTGGAGACCAGGGGACACTAAAGAGTGACGCACACAGCTGGGAGACCAGGGGACACTAAAGAGTGACGCACACAGCTGGGAGACCAGGGGAAACTAAAGAGTGACGCACACAGCTGGGAGACCAGGGGACACTAAAGAGTGACGCACACAACTGGGAGACCAGGGGACACTAAAGAGTGACGCACACAGCTGGGAGTCCAGGGGACACTAAAGAGTGACGCACACAGCTGGGCGACCAGGGGACACTAAAGAGTGACGCACACAGCTGGGCGACCAGGGGACACTAAAGAGTGACGCACACAGCTGGGAGACCAGGGGACACTAAAGAGTGACGCACACAGCTGGGAGACCAGGGGACACTAAAGAGTGACGCACACAGCTGGAGACCAGAGGACACTAAAGAGTGACACACACAGCTGGGAGACCAGGGGACACTAAAGAGTGACGCACACAGCTGGAGACCAGGGGACACTAAAGAGTGACGCACACAGCTGGGAGACCAGGGGACACTAAAGAGTGACGCACACAGCTGGAGATCAGGGGATACTAAAGAGTGATGCACACAGCTGGAGACCAGGGGACACTAAAGAGTGACGCACACAGCTGGAGACCAGGGGACACTAAAGAGTGACGCACACAGCTGGGAGACCAGGGGACACTAAAGAGTGACGCACACAGCTGGGAGACCAGGGGATACTAAAGAGTGACGCACACAGCTGGGAGACCAGGGGATACTAAAGAGTGACGCACACAGCTGGGCGACCAGGGGACACTAAAGAGTGACGCACACAGCTGGAAGACCAGGGACACTAAAGAGTGACGCACACAGCTGGGACACCAGGGGAAACTAAAGAGTGACGCACACAGCTGGGAGACCAGGGGACACTAAAGAGTGACGCACACAACTGGGAGACCAGGGGACACTAAAGAGTGACGCACACAGCTGGGAGTCCAGGGGACACTAAAGAGTGACGCACACAGCTGGGCGACCAGGGGACACTAAAGAGTTACGCACACAGCTGGGAGACCAGGGGACACTAAAGAGTGACGCACACAGCTGGGAGACCAGGGGAAACTAAAGAGTGACGCACACAGCTGGGAGACCAGGGGACACTAAAGAGTGATGCACACAGCTGGAGACCAGAGGACACTAAAGAGTGACACACACAGCTGGGAGACCAGGGGACACTAAAGAGTGACGCACACAGCTGGAGACCAGGGGACACTAAAGAGTGACGCACACAGCTGGGAGACCAGGGGACACTAAAGAGTGACGCACACAGCTGGAGATCAGGGGACACTAAAGAGTGATGCACACAGCTGGAGACCAGGGGACACTAAAGAGTGACGCACACAGCTGGAGACCAGGGGACACTAAAGAGTGACGCACACAGCTGGGAGACCAGGGGACACTATAGAGTGACGCACACAGCTGGAGACCAGGGGACACTAAAGAGTGACGCACACAGCTGGAGACCAGGGGACACTAAAGAGTGACGCACACAGCTGGAGACCAGGGGACACTAAAGAGTGACGCACACAGTTGGAGACCAGGGGACACTAAAGAGTGACGCACACAGCTGGAGACCAGGGGACACTAAAGAGTGACGCACACAGCTGGAGACCAGGGGACACTAAAGAGTGACGCACACAGCTGGAGACCAGGGGACACTAAAGAGTGACGCACACAGCTGGAGATCAGGGGACACTAAAGAGTGACGCACACAGCTGGAGACCAGGGGACACTAAAGAGTGACGCACACAGCTGGAGACCAGGGGACACTAAAGAGTGACGCACACAGCTGGAAGACCAGGGGACACTAAAGAGTGACGCACACAGCTGGGCTTCGGGGTGGGGGTTGTAGGGGTCCACGTGAAGGTAGTGGAGAGCCTGGTGAATGTCTGAGTGGAGTTGGAGGAGTTTGGGAAGTCACAGAAATGGCTCCTATCTCCAGCACGATGGAGGTGTCGGGGGAGGGGCTTCAGAGGCACTTTGCTCAAAGCACATTAAAGCTTTAACTGTCTATTACTAAGCTTTTTTTTTTTTTTTTTTGGGACAGCTGCGTACTGAAGCATTTCTTAACTCACAGGAACACGTATTGGTTGCTTCTGCAAATTAAATTGTTTAGAAATCGTGCCAAGGCTAAAAGTGCATGATTCTCAGATTTTAAAGGCTTTATTCGGAAGTCCCAGGCAAGTCCTAAAACAATGCAACAAAAATATCCACAAGACATAAAACGATAAAGAACAAGAAGAATCAGAAGTGCAGGAAGACTAAACAAGTAAAAACACGGTTTAAAACACACTCTGTGACGCCGCACTGATGGACTCCTCACATCACTCAGTGTTCGTGATGAAGGCTTGCAGCGACATGTTCACATGTTTAACACTCATGGCGTAACAGCGTGTTCCTCGCCGACCTGCCGCCTAAACATCGTGACTGAAACTCCAAATCTTGCCAAGTATATTTGTCTAATTTCTAGTCAGAACATGTCGTTACACCTGATACAAGACTTAATGACTGAAGTCTGGTTTTTAGACGAGGCATCTTGGGCATCTCTTTGAGTCAAAGTCTCTTAAAAACATCTTATTTTAGAGGAACATCTGCACTAACATCAGGAAACAGAAAGCGTCTGAGCAATAAGGAAGCTAGCAGGTGAGTAGGGAGGATATAAGGAAGCTAGCAGATGAGTAGGGAGGACATAAGGAAGCTAAGGAGGACATACGGAAGCTAGCAGGTGAGTAGGGAGGACATAAGGAGGCTAGCAGGTGAGTAGGGAGGACATAAGGAAGCTAGGGAGGACATAAGGAAGCTAGCAGGTGAGTAGGGAGGACATAAGGAAGCTAGCAGGTGAGTAGGGAAGACATAAGGAAGCTAGCAGGTGAGTTGGGAGGACATAAGGAAGCTAGGGAGGACATACGGAAGCTAGCAGGTGAGTAGGGAGGACATAAGGAGGCTAGCAGGTGATTAGGGAGGACATAAGGAAGCTAGGGAGGACATAAGGAAGCTAGCAGGTGAGTAGGGAGGACATAAGGAAGCTAGCAGGTGAGTAGGGAGGACATAAGGAGGCTAGCAGGTGAGTAGGGAGGACATAAGGAAGCTAGCAGGTTAGTAGGGAGGACATAAGGAGGCTAGCAGGTGAGTAGGGAGGACATAAGGACGCTAGCAGGTGAGTAGGGAGGACATAAGGAGGCTAGAAGGTGAGTAGGGAGGACATAAGGAAGCTAGCAGGTGAGTAGGGAGGACATAAGGAAGCTAGCAGGTGAGTAGGGAGGATATAAGGAAGCTAGCAGGTGAGTAGGGAGGACATAAGGAAGCTAGAAGGTGAGTAGAGAGGACATAAGGAAGCTAGCAGGTGAGTAGGGAGGGCATAAGGAAGCTAGCAGGTGAGTAGGGAGGACATAAGGAAGCTAGCAGATGAGTAGGGAGGACATAAGGAAGCTAGCAGGTGAGTAGGGAGGACATAAGGAAGCTAGCAGATGAGTAGGGAGGACATAAGGAAGCTAGGGAGGACATAAGGAAGCTAGCAGGTGAGTAGGGAGGACATAAGGAAGCTAGCAGGTGAGTAGGGAGGAATAAGGAAGCTAGCAGGTGAGTAGGGAGGACATAAGGAAGCTAGCAGGTGAATAGGGAGGACATAAGGAAGCTAGCAGGTGAGTAGGGAGGACATAAGGAAGCTAGCAGGTGACGAGGGAGGACATAAGGAAGCTAGCAGGTGAGTAGGGAGGACATAAGGAAGCTAAGGAGGACATAAGGATGCTAGCAGGTGAGTAGGGAGGACATAAGGAAGCTAGCAGGTGAGTAGGGAGGACATAAGGAAGCTAGCAAGTGAGTAGGGAGGAATAAGGAAGCTAGCAGGTGAGTAGGGAGGACATAAGGAAGCTAGCAGGTGAGTAGGGAGGACATAAGGAAGCTAGCAGGTGAGCAGGGAGGACATAAGAAAGCTAGCAGATGAGCAGGGAGGACATAAGAAAGCTAGCAGATGAGCAGGGAGGACATAAGGAAGCTAGCAGATGAGTAGGGAGGACATAAGGAAGCTAGCAGGTGAGTAGGGCGGACATAAGGAAGCTAGCAGGTGAGCAGGGAGGACATAAGAAAGCTAGCAGATGAGCAGGGAGGACATAAGGAAGCTAGCAGATGAGTAGGGAGGACATAAGGAAGCTAGCAGGTGAGTAGGGCGGACATAAGGAAGCTAGCAGGTGAGAAGTGAGGACATAAGGAAGCTAGCAGGTGAGTAGGGCGGACATAAGGAAGCTAGCAGGTGAGAAATGAGGACATAAGGAAGCTAGCAGGTGAGAAGTGAGGACATAAGGAAGCTAGCAGGTGAGTAGTGAGGACATAAGGAAGCTAGCAGGTGAGTAGGGAGGACATAAGGAAGCTAGCAGGTGAGAAGTGAGGACATAAGGAAGCTAGCAGGTGAGCAGGGAGGACATAAGGAAGCTAGCAGGTGAGTAGGGAGGACATAAGGAAGCTAGCAGGTGAGTAGGGAGGACATAAGGAAGCTAGCAGGTGAGCAGGGAGGACATAAGGAAGCTAGCAGGTGAGCAGGGAGGACATAAGGAAGCTAGCAGGTGAGTAGGGAGGACATAAGGAAGCTAGCAGGTGAGCAGGGAGGACATAAGGAAGCTAGCAGATGAGCAGGGAGGACATAAGGAAGCTAGCAGATGAGTAGGGAGGACATAAGGAAGCTAGCAGGTGAGTAGGGCGGACATAAGGAAGCTAGCAGGTGAGCAGGGAGGACATAAGAAAGCTAGCAGATGAGCAGGGAGGACATAAGGAAGCTAGCAGATGAGTAGGGAGGACATAAGGAAGCTAGCAGGTGAGTAGGGCGGACATAAGGAAGCTAGCAGGTGAGAAGTGAGGACATAAGGAAGCTAGCAGGTGAGTAGGGCGGACATAAGGAAGCTAGCAGGTGAGAAATGAGGACATAAGGAAGCTAGCAGGTGAGAAGTGAGGACATAAGGAAGCTAGCAGGTGAGTAGTGAGGATATAAGGAAGCTAGCAGGTGAGTAGGGAGGACATAGGGAAGCTAGCAGGTGAGAAGTGAGGACATAAGGAAGCTAGCAGGTGAGCAGGGAGGACATAAGGAAGCTAGCAGGTGAGTAGGGAGGACATAAGGAAGCTAGCAGGTGAGTAGGGAGGACATAAGGAAGCTAGCAGGTGAGCAGGGAGGACATAAGGAAGCTAGCAGGTGAGCAGGGAGGACATAAGGAAGCTAGCAGGTGAGTAGGGAGGACATAAGGAAGCTAGCAGGTGAGTAGGGAGGACATAAGGAAGCTAGCAGGTGAGCAGGGAGGACATAAGGAAGCTAGCAGGTGAGTAGGGAGGACATAAGGAAGCTAGCAGGTGAGTAGGGAGGACATAAGGAAGCTAGCAGGTGAGCAGGGAGGACATAAGGAAGCTAGCAGGTGAGCAGGGAGGACATAAGGAAGCTAGCAGGTGAGTAGGGAGGACATAAGGAAGCTAGCAGGTGAGTAGGGAGGACATAAGGAAGCTAGCAGGTGAGCAGGGAGGACATAAGGAAGCTAGCAGGTGAGCAGGGAGGACATAAGGAAGCTAGCAGGTGAGTAGGGAGGACATAAGGAAGCTAGCAGGTGAGTAGGGAGGACATAAGGAAGCTAGCAGGTGAGCAGGGAGGACATAAGGAAGCTAGCAGGTGAGTAGGGAGGACATAAGGAAGCTAGCAGGTGAGTAGGGAGGACATAAGGAAGCTAGCAGGTGAGCAGGGAGGATCTTTACTTGCTCTTGTTCTATTGGCAGGTTGTTCACTCATTAAAAGAGAAAACACCTGGTTTTATTATATATGGACTTGTTTTTGGAGCTGAAGTCTCGTTCTCTCGTTCTCTCGTTCTCTCGTTCCCTTGTTCCCTCGTTCTCTCGGCAGATCGTTGACCTTGTTCCAGGTAAAAGCAACTCGCTTTCCTTCTCGCGGAACTCGTTTTTGGAGCAGCTTCCAGAGAGCATCTGCGACGGAGCTGCTTCACGGAGACCCTGCAGCGTGGGTGCACGTGGGAGTGCAGGCGCCCTCCCATGATGCACTCTGTCACCCTGACACAAAGCAGGGCTCACGAGGTGCTCTGGCAAGGAACGTTTATTTACACAGCCAGTTTCAACACAAGGCAATTCAGAGTGCTTTTCAAAAAGGAAAGACATTAAGAAACGTAAAAAAGCAAAGATAATAAAACATGAATGAAAGTGACCGAGCGGTGTGAGATGTTCGATTAAAAGCAGCGGCAAAAAGAAAAGTCTTCAGCCTGGATTTAGAAGTAGTCAGAGTTATAGTTATTTTCCGACCTTTTTATATTCCTTTCGTCTTTCTCTTTCTCCCGCCTTTGACCTTTAAACCTGGCGAACATTAGCGCGCGTAAACATTACCATTAGTGTACAGCACAAGCTCCTCCCTCCCGTTAACACATTCACCGCCTTTTCTTTCCCGTGAACGATGTACGCCCGTCCCTCACCTTGAGAGTAACCAGAGAAGTACACACATCCTTTACTCAGGTAGAAGTACACACATCCTTTACTCAGGTAGAAGTACACACATCCTTTACTCAGGTAGAAGTACACACATCCTTTACTCAGGTAGAAGTACACACATCCTTTACTCAGGTAGAAGTACACACATCCTTTACTCAGGTAGAAGTACACACATCCTTTACTCAGGTAGAAGTACACACATCCTTTACTCAGGTAGAAGTACACACATCCTTTACTCAGGTAAGAAGTACACACATCCTTTACTCAGGTAGAAGTACACACATCCTTTACTCAGGTAGAAGTACACACATCCTTTACTCAGGTAGAAGTACACACATCCTTTACTCATGTAGAAGTACACACATCCTTCACTCAGGTAGAAGTACACACATCCTTTACTCAAGGAGAAGTACAGATACTCGTGTTTAAAAATACTCTGGTGAAAGTAGTAGTACTGACTAAACTTCTTTACTAAAGTCAAAGTAAAGAGGCTTTGAAGTGTACTTCAGTAAAAGTACCCATAGCTAGCAGCTGCTTTAAATAGTACCTGACCTCCCTTTATATCAATAGAACAATGATGTCATTGTTAGCTAATGAATGTTTCCATGCTGAACAACGGCAACATGACAACGTTTCCATTGGTCCCTCTTCTTTAGAGAAGACAAGGAAGTGATGGATACACGGATCGTGTTCCAACCAATAGGCACGCAGTGACTCTAAAGAATAATGACCACGCACCAACACACATTCAGACTAAAGGAACCAGCTGTTTGGAACATGAGAGAAGTAGAAAGTACAGGTATTTGAGTTCAACATGAGAGAAGTAGAAAGTACAGGTATTTGAGTTCAACATGTGAGAAGTAGAAAGTACAGGTATTTGAGTTCAACATGAGAGAAGTAGAAAGTACAGGTATTTGAGTTCAACATGTGAGAAGTAGAAAGTACAGGTATTTGGGTTCAACATGTAAGAAGTAGAAAGTACAGGTATTTGAGTTCAACATGTAAGAAGTAGAAAGTACAGGTATTTGAGTTCTACATGAGAGAAGTAGAAAGTACAGGTATTTGAGTTCAACATGTAAGAAGTAGAAAGTACAGGTATTTGAGTTCAACATGAGAGAAGTAGAAAGTACAGGTATTTGAGTTCAACATGTGAGAAGTAGAAAGTACAGGTATTTGAGTTCAACATGTAAGAAGTAGAAAGTACAGGTATTTGAGTTCAACATGAGAGAAGTAGAAAGTACAGGTATTTGGGTTCAACATGTAAGAAGTAGAAAGTACAGGTATTTGAGTTCAACATGAGAGAAGTAGAAAGTACAGGTATTTGGGTTCAACATGTAAGAAGTAGAAAGTACAGGTATTTGAGTTCAACATGTGAGAAGTAGAAAGTACAGGTATTTGTGTTCAACATGTAAGAAGTAGAAAGTACAGGTATTTGAGTTCAACATGTAAGAAGTAGAAAGTTCAGGTATTTGAGTTCAACATGTAAGAAGTAGAAAGTTCAGGTATTTGTGTTCAACATGTAAGAAGTAGAAAGTACAGGTATTTGAGTTCAACATGTAAGAAGTAGAAAGTACAGGTATTTGAGTTCAACATGTAAGAAGTAGAAAGTACAGGTATTTGGGTTCAACATGTAAGAAGTAGAAAGTACAGGTATTTGAGTTCAACATGTGAGAAGTAGAAAGTACAGGTATTTGGGTTCAACATGTAAGAAGTAGAAAGTTCAGGTATTTGGGTTCAACATGTAAGAAGTAGAAAGTACAGGTATTTGGGTTCAACATGTGAGAAGTAGAAAGTTCAGGTATTTGGGTTCAACATGTAAGAAGTAGAAAGTACGGGTATTTGAGTTCAACATGAGAGAAGTAGAAAGTACAGGTATTTGTGTTCAACATGTGAGAAGTAGAAAGTACAGGTATTTGAGTTCAACATGAGAAGTAGAAAGT